>NC_044977.1:1677500-1977500 GCF_008728515.1 Papio anubis
GCCTGAGTCTGGGGATTTTATGGGCTCAGAATGAGGGAGTGCATACTGATTGGTCCATGGGTGGGCCTGGAAAAAGCACCATTCAGTTGGCTACAGGCATTGAGGAAGTTCGCACTCTAGTGGTGGACTCTCCTCAGAACTGGAAGTTCAGTTTTCAGACTTTAAGCTGTCTTTGGCTTGAGGTTGGATTTCACCCGGGACCTGTCCCTTTCTGCCTAGAAATTTACCTGCCTTGGCCTGGAGCGATGGCTCATGCCTGTAATCCCAGCACTTTGGGAGGCTGAGGTGGGTGGATCACGAGGTCAGGAGTTTGAGACCAGCCTGGCCAAGATGGTGAAACACCGTCACTACTAAAAATACAAAAATCAGCTGGGTGCAGTGGCAGGTGCCTGTAATCCCAGCTACTCAGGAGGCTGAGGCAGGAGAATCACTTGAAACCAGGAGGTGGATGTTGCAATGAGCCAAGATCATGCCACTGCACTCTAGCCAGGGTGACAGAACAAGACTCTGTCTGAAATAATAATAATAATAATAATAATAATAATAATAATTTATCTGACTCCTGCTGCTATCAACAAGGGCAATAGATGTTGAAAGGAGGGAGTACATCCCATTAAGTTTTTAAGCAGGACTTTGACACGTATTTGGAAAATAAGAGAAAAAAATCACTGACTATGAGGTTGCTGTTTGGGGTAAAAGTTACATTTTGATTTCATTTGTCAAGATGTAGGTTGCCAAGGATGAGACAGTTTTGGTCAGAAAGCGAGCAAACATAATGAGTTCATGAGGTACCTGTTGAATATAGGTAATTTGAAGCTACTCTAAAGTCTAGGATTTGTTTCTTTGACATGTTTCCGGTCTTTTAATGAACAATGACTTTATCATCTGAACTCAACAAAAGAAAAATCAGGAAAACTAGCAATATTTAGGTGCAATTTCATGTGAAGGACATTGACTGCTAAAGGACAAATTCATTACATACCTAGCAAAATCAAGGGTTTCCGTTATTTAAATGCAGGGTAGCAGGGTAACCATATATTTTTTTTTCACTTTAAAGTAATTTTTATAAGTTACAAGATGGGCCAGACATACTTTATTTCCTTTTCTTGTTATATATTCACAGGCAATCCATCCTTTGATAAAGAAAAAACAAAAGCTTAGAAGGATGGTTGGGAGGACGTGATTAAGTAATATAGCATAAAGGAAAGGGTTAATTTACTTGAAGATACCCTTTTCTTTCATATGTGCCCAGTGGAAAATGATATAGTTCTAAGATTTCCAAGAACTTCAATAAAATATACATAATAAATGCATCAAGCTTCTTTTGCATTGTCTAAGTCATTAATTACACACCAAGACCATTTAATGTCAGAATAGAATGCTTATTTGACCAATTCTCAAAGACTCCATTGATTTGTACCACTTTAGTCTGTGGATTCAATATACTGTAAAAACCTTAAAAATTAGTAAAGTTATTTTTTAACAAACTAAAGAATATATGAAATGCTATGATGTTTTCTTCTGTTTTCTCATTACAATGTCATGGTGTTTTGTACTCAGAAATGCTATCAATGACACATAGATGATCATATGAATGCATTATCACTTTTTATTGTGAGATTATACATACTTAATACAATGCTTTTTTTTCTGGAAATTTAAACCTAAATTTAATATACAAATATGGCAAATATATTAATTCCTTTATTATTAATGTATTTAAAATTTTCTCATTTTATGTATTTTTTCAAAGTTTTATTTTTCAGGTTCTTATATTTTTCTTAGGTGAATGACTTTTTATTGACTAAAGTCTCTTTGACAGCAGATAAAAAGAGGAACGAATGAATGAATATACAAACTGAACTAATAAATAAGCCTTGTTGCTACCTCAAGTGATTTCTTTAAAAATATCTTGCTTTGGACAACATTAGTAGCCCACTGAAAGTAACATCCTTATGTTTTTTTACCTACAGAAAAGTATGTGAAAAAGTCACAGCAGCCTTTTTGGTGCTTCTTCTTTTTCTTCAAATTGGTATCAGCTGTGTTTAGCATGGATGGGTACTGCGCTTGAGCAAAAGTTTTCTTGGTATTTCTAAATCAGCTTCTCCTCATTTTTTAGAGGATGTTTTTATCGTCATATTAGAGTCTGCAACGTATTAGATGCATCCATTTTCCAAATCAAGTGTACATTTTTATTGTGGCTATAAATGGTAATTTTTTAAATTATAAGTTTTTAAAATTAATCATTTCTTGATTTACCAAAAATATAAAATGGACTCAATTTGCTGGATTTTATAATTTATGTTGTTCTTTTACTTTCATTTATATTTTCTCATTTTCTGTCTTTTTCCCTTGGAGATTCACTATCTCAAATATTGTTTAACACCAAATCTCTTTAGGAGCCACAAAGAAAAGTATTGTGATTCATAACAGGCAGCTTACACAAATCTCCATTTTACTAGGAGTTCTGAGATGTAGAAAGTAAAGGCCCACCTGCCTTTTCCAAGAACTAGTAATATGATGGAGAGAGACATTTAAAGCACAGAACAAGAGAGAATGCAATATTTACTGTTGTAGAATTTTTAAAAACTATAAACTATGGGAGCACCTAGAAAACTTTGTTAAGGAATTTAGAAAGCCTCATTAAAGTTGGCACTTCTCATACACCACAGATGATGAAGAAAGACCTACTCATATGTGCAAAAGGGACGGCTGCAATCAAGGAAGGAATAATGGTTTGTTTCCTAGAGCTACCATTAACAATTAGCATACATTGGGTGGCTTACACAAATGTATTCCTTCTTCATTCAAGAGGCCAGAAGTCAGAAATCAAGGTTTGGTTCTTTCTGGAGACTCTGAAGGAGTAACTGTCCCAGGCCTACTCTTGAAAAATAATACTTTCTCACTATTTATTGTTTCAATTTATTTTAGAAGCAGAGAGACAGATACTATAAAGGCCCAAGGCAACATAAACTCATATGTCTGGTTTTAGTAATGTCCTGTCATAGAAAATGTTAAATCACACTTTGTCAGCTTACAGAGATACACTGACCTATCTAATAGAATAATAATAAATGTTATTAGCAATAACTATCATGTATTGAACATAGTTAAGCGTTTCACTTGTGTATCTCATTTAATCATCACCTTAATGGTAATACTAGCATGCTCTTGGTAGAGATAAGAAAACTGAAGTCTAAAGAGAGTTATCTATAAACATTTGCTTGTGATAAGCAGAGTAATAATAAAACAAATTGAACATGAGGACAGACATTACTTGAAAACTGAAGAAGGAAGGAGAGGTGGCTCATGAGCATAAATGTTAAACGGCAGTGTAGTGACAGAGGAAATGGAACTCTGTGTGGTGTGATCAACTTAATTTTTAGCACTTTCTGCTTCTGCCTTCTGCAGCAAAACTCATTACACAATATAAACATATTATGTGCTACTGACTCTGACAGTCAATGTTAAGGCTATAGTACACGTGACTTTTAAGCCTTACATTTGAAGATTGAAAGCTTTAGCTCACAAAGTAGAGTTTAATATAAACGGCCTTTGTAAATAAATGGATATTTGTTAAAAAGGAACAAAACTGAAGAACTTCTCACAAATGAATTTATTTCTAAGCTAGAAAAGCCTGATGTTTTTGAGGTGCTTCACCAGGGTGATATTTTTCAAGTATGATCACCATATTGTATTCCTGAAAATGGGTGTCATAGGAATAGGTAAAAGTTAAGATTACTCTGCTCAACACCATGCCTTCTGAATCGAAGTTTCAGGAAACAAGGGTGAGGCAATTTGCACTATACGTGAGCATCCAGGATAATTGTTTAATACCAAATACCTGAGAACATTGGTATAGGTTTAATGTGAGTATTCATAACATTCCCCCCAACACTAAAAACAATTCTTTAATTTTTAACTTTAAAAAATGACTTCAGTAAGATGGAAGAGATGGTGGTAAAATGAAAGGGTGGTCTCAGTCTACAGTGGTTCCATGAATTTCATTTCAAAGGAGTTATATTAAGTAAATAATATAACTATTTTATTTAAGGTAACTATTTTACAGATTACTTTTTTGTTAATCAAATAAATATGTTTGGAAAAGCCGTGATCTATTTGCAAATTCTTTTCTAAAAAGCCTAAATGTGTATATGCATATGGTATATATGGTCGTGTATTATAAAATATAATGAAATAAAATAAGGTAGATATTGGTCTTTCTCTTGCTGGTCAGAAGAAAGCCTTCCCATTTCAAGGGACTGGCTCTACCAACCGGCCAAATTTCCTGGGCACACATCCTTCTGGGAGTTCCTGGGCACACATCCTTCTGGGAGTGGTTGCTCTCTTTACTTTCCATTTAGCAGCTGTACAGTTGGGAAATGTCCAGCAGAATGAAAGCCACCTGCTCCTCTAATGATTTCAGCCAGACAGACAGGATTGAAGGTTTACCAAATGTGTTGTCTGTCACTCTGACTCTGCTCGAAAAGTAAATCAAACTGGTCAGATATTCATATAGAAAATATGTGTGATTCGTGAACTCCTGGAGTGCTCAAAGCTCCTTTCAGGCCACCAGACTCTGCTGATTTGGAGATGCCTTTTTAAAGTGAAGAATGGAAGTGATTTGGAGAGATAAATTTGGATAATGAGGCATTCTAGAATATTTCCCTTATCAAATGCTATATCATTGCATGCTATAAAATGAGTAGATTTATGCACATGTTCTCCCCACATTGACAGTTTGCTTTTAGTATGCGCTTATATGACTAATTAAATGTCCAATTCCTATAACAATTTCCAACTCACCCCTTCTCCCAGCTCAGTCTCTCTGTATTCCCTGAAAATTGTCTGCAAGAAAGTATACTGTGGAAGGGAAAACCATCACATTAGAAGTGGAAGTCGGCCTCCACCATCTCTGGTGGTTTGCGCATGCTCTTTAATCCTTCTGAGCCTTCTGAGCTCAGATTACAAACTCCTTCTGAGTAGAATTGTTTTATACAGTAGATTTGTTGGGAAATGTCACAGGACGTTTGTTTTCCTGTATAAATGTTTAGTATTATCTGCTTTTTAATGTCATTTTGATATTTTTTTGTTTTATATGATTATCCCATTAATATTTACATCATGACAAATATCCAGAGAAGTTTCGTTTTATATATTTTGTTTTACTACCGTCTGATCGTGGATAGCATTTTTTTTCTATTGCTGTCTTCAACCTTATGTTGTCAATATTAGTTAACAGAGGGTGATGCAGCTTCAGTATAAATTTGTATGTGTGAGAATATTCCTGTAATCACAGGGGATTAATGCTTCCTAGGAATTAGTTCATATAACACCATAGAAATAAGTAGAGAAAAAACCCCACAAACTTTTGTTGAATAATTTCAGGAAAATTCTTTTTGGGTGCACTTTTTTGTTGGATCACAGAGCTTTAGTCATCTAAAGCATTGAACTAGTGAGCACCCTCAATGAGCATAATAGTGTTAAAAACTCCAGAAACATGTCCATTGTAGTAGATTTTTTGAAAGGGAAGATGATAAGTAGATAGAAAAGTAAAAATGGGTAAATAACATTTAACAGTAATCCATTGGCTGTCTTGTTTTCAGGAGGCATGGTAGAAATTTTATTAGAATGAACAAATAAATTATATCCACCTGAAATAATTTTAAGTTTAAAAAACAAGATCTGCTGTCTAAAAATGTTATTTCCTTTTATACATTAAGATGTTACTAATTTAGACTCCTCTAATTTAGAGTTCCTCAACATTTATTCAAATGAATTAGAAATAATATTGTTAAAAATTGGATTCATGTGCTGATTTGTATTCCTGCATTTAATGGGCACTTTGCTTTATACTCTTCTGGCAATTTTGAATGCTGAGGCAGCACCTAGAAAACGCCAACATCGGCAGATTAGCCCAAAAGTCAAGAAGCCATTTACCTAATTGCAGTGTCAGTCTAACTGCACAAGCATCCTACTCGGTTTTATAGAACTGCACCTGAAGGCGGAATCAAGTTGGTGTAGAATAAGATAGGGCATTAGTGGTTCCTTTTGACATTTTATATCTTTCATTTCCCTCCTGTGCTCACTGTATCTTCTGGTGTCCAGAGAATCTTGCCTAGAAGTAGACATGAAGGCTAAGAAGGCATTTATAGCTAATATGTACTTTTCTACGCCTCCCTAGCATTACTTCATGGTTATCTTTGCGTCCCAGACTGCTCCTAGTACAAATTGTTGCAGATGGTGGGCATTCGAGACACCATTTTTAAAAAATGTCTTTGTCGTGTCCTCCTGAGATATGACTCTGCAATCAGTCTGTTCCTAAACTACTGTTTCATAAATTAGAATCAGCTCAATGATATTGAACCACAGATTTATTCAAATAGAACTGCATTTCAGGCATGGATTTACAAATGATTATCCTAATATTTTCCTGCAAAACATAGCTAATGTGTTCTTTACATTTATTTGACCTCCCCTGGTTGGATTGTTCTATCTTTATTGCTTCAGCATGCAACATTGCCTGGACACTCGCAGTGATTTGCGCGTAGTTTTTATGGATGTGTCAGCCTATGATTATATAATTATATGACTTTTTATAAAAGCATAGAAGGCACAGAAAATAATGTGCCCTCATTTTATGAATACTCAAGTACCCTTTAAATAAAACACTTTACTCACTTTTAGAGACGATATGCCACTGGAAAAGCAATCATTTGGTCTTTTATGTAAATTACTATTTTTCATTATTTACCAATTCCCTTATGGCCCATATGTAGTGTAACTATATTTTGTATGGCAGTCACAGTTGTACAATCTAGAAGTTAAGTGATTAATAAAGGAAATTTCCTGGGATCAGATGCAGTATAAAGTTGTGCTAATATAAATAACTATTTTTTTCCCCACATTACTCATTAGACCAAAAACATCAAAATATATTTTATGTAAATGAGGACCCTACATTTTCCAGCAGCTTATGAAGCAACATCTTACTGTTTAGTTTCTAATATGCTTTTCAGGTAAATTTCTTTAAAAGACTAAATGAATTACTATGTCATATTAATTGCATATTTGTTGTATAGCTGGTATGTTCAATTCAATGGCATTCTTTTATAAGAAGTGGACCTTTCCTGCCATGAGCTTTCAAAGTATTTGCAGAACTTCCCATGAATGTGAAATACAGAAGGACAAATACTATAAGTAAACATTTAAAATAAGCAATTGTTAAGGTTATACTAGGTTGAAATGTATGAAATTGCCAGTTTTCAACCGTTTTGACCAAATATAACCTCATACAATTGTTTTATAATTTTACATAATATCTTATTCTTCCTCAATTCTGTGCCTTTGTCCTTACTGGTTTTTCTGCCTAGAATGTCCCTCCCCACTTTTTTCTGACGGGAACACTTACTTTTCATCTGTACCATCTCACCTGGAACACTATATGTGCCCAGCATTTTTGCTGATATTCACAAGAAGACTTAAGCACTGCACTACTGATTATACAGATTTTACATTTAAAATAATTCAGTGTGTGGACATTTAATCATATGTGATTCCATAAACCCCTAACTCCACCCTGGTGCTTCCTAAAACAGAATTCTCCCAGGGTAGCGTTGTGACTTACTGTGTCCTTCCGGGTAGATGTCATAGCGTGTTTGTGTCTACGGAGCTTATTAACATGATTGGCATATAGCAGGAGCTAAATTCAGTGCTGACTGAATGAATATGGTATTACATTAATGATTCAGTAACATTTTTTTCTTTGAACTGGGAAAAATCTTGGAGAGTTTCTACTTTCCCCTTATTTTATAAATGAGAATATTGATGCTCAGAAGAATAGCTTGATATTGCTGTTTAATAGTGGAGTTAAAGCTGATATAGCACAAGCAAAATACTAAAAATCATCTAAAATAATATATGTGACAATTTGCACAGATATTAAACCAGAGAAATAGTAACTCTGGGATAACTCTAGACAATGACAACCAGAGAAGGTTTTGTGAAGAACTGGGATTTACAGTGAATTTTAAAGGACGGGTAGAATTTGGACAGGCAGAGGCAATGGGAGAATGTGAGTAGGGATGGTATCAGCAAAACACTGAGAGGACAAAGCCTAAAATGTGCTTAGAAGCGTGAGCAAACAGAATGGTAAATGAATCCGTGATTGTTCTGATGTCTTTACAAAGCATATGCTTTTACCCAGGGGATATATACTTGTTGGCTTCCTTATTTTGATATAAGATACAATATATGTGAAATTCTAGAGATTACGTCTTTGAGATTGAAAAATGAGCAATAATTTGTAGAAGTGTTCTATATTACAAGTTAGAATAGGATTAAAAATTAAATATAATCCAAACCTTGAAACTTGGCTTATACAGAATTATATTTCTAATTTACTAAAGCAACTAGGCTTCCACAATTGGTAATGTAAAGGTTCTTTTCTTCCTTGTTTGTTTTATCGCCATGAAATTGTTTCCATCAACTTGAGAAAATACTGAGGAGGTTTCTTAGATACAGAGTTTGGTTCTTTTTTGTGTGTGAACACTACGTGCCCGTGTATGTGTGTGAGTCATAAGAAGAAGGGTTAAAGGGGAAGTTGGAGGGGACAAACATCCCCTTGTCAATGTAGTTTAGGGTTTTCAGTTCCCTCTATGAACCTTGCCTTTGCACAGTTATGACATCTACAGGTAATAATAGATGGTTTTCTTTCTGTATTTGGTGTTGGCTCTGAAATCTTCCTCAGAAAAGGCAACACAGGTATCCCCTCCTGATTAATGTGAATTGGAATAAAAGATATAAATACCATAGTTAGAGAGAGACACATACATATGACATAGTATTTGAGTGAGATAAACTCTTACCCATGGCTAATATTTGAGTTTTGAGTGAAAGGCAAATTGGTAAATATTTTATCTATTGAATTATTTTTAAATCACTTAAGAATCATCTATTGAGTTCTCATTATGTGCCCAGCAGTATGCTAGTTGTCAGGGATGCAATGGCCAAAAAAAAAAAAAAAAAAAGGAAGACTTGAATGGTCTTTGCTCTTATGTAGCTTTGAATTAGTAAGGAGATATATAACAATTACAGAACAAATATACACATTGCAAATTGCTGGAAGTATGTTAAGAAAAGCAAACAGATGATGTGGTAAAATGTAGTCTATTCAAATTTGAGTAAAATTAAAATACATAGCTTGAGATGGCGTCCTGCTTTGGAGGTGGCCAGAGATGTTCTTTCTAAGGGGGTGATGCATAAACTTAGAGCCAAGGTGAAAGATGAAGTCACCCATTCTCCGTAAAAGACAGGGACAAAGTGCTAAGCAGGGAGGTGGAACTGTATACGCAGTGGTACTGCAGTGAGAGGAACTGGAAGGAGTGGGGGTGAAGACTGGGTGTGAGGAGGATGGGGTGATCAGGAGCAGTTGGGTCATGCAAAGATGTGGAGACCATGCTAACGACTTCAATATGATTTTTTTTTTTTTTTTTTTTTTTTTGACGGAGTCTTTCTCCGTCACCGAGACTGGAGTGCAGTGGCGCCATCTCGACGCACTGCATCCTTCACCTCCTGGGTTCACGCAGTTCTCCTGCCTCAGCCTCTCGAGTAGCTTGATTTACAGGCATTCGACACCATGCCCAGCTGATTTTTGTATTTTAGTAGAGATGGGGTTTTACCATATTGGCAAGGCTGGTCTCAAACTCCGGATCTCAAATGATCTGCCTGCCTCAGCCTCCCAAAGTGCTGGGATTACAGGAGTGAGCCACAGCGTCCAGCCCCTGAATATGATTCATAGTATGATTAGAAACCATGAAATAATTTAAAGCCAGGGAGTGCCTTACCCAGTTCATATTTTCCAGAGATTCCTGGGATTACTGTATTGAGGTTGGATTGGGAGGGAGAAAAAACAAAGCAGGAATGTCATGGTAAAGGTCATTCAGCTGTCCAGACAAAAAATAATGGTGGATTTGGCTAGGGTGATGGCAGTAGAAATGGAGCAAAGTGAGCACATTCTAGAAATACTTGGGACATTGAGCTGTAAGGGCTCCAAGTGCCGGCTTTGTGATGTGTGGGAAAGACCGATCAAGGAGAATTTAGGGGTTTCTAACTTGAACAACAGGATGGATAAAGGATCCATGAACAGAGATGGGACCCATTGTGATGGGCAGGTTTTGGGGGTGAAGAAGGTGAGTTCCACCTTGTATTCTCAGTTGGAGCTACCTGATTGTCATTAAGATGAGTGTTCAGAAATCAGGGGTGAGATTACGGTAACAGATAAAGATTTGAATGATGAGAATATATAGATAATTGAAGGTATAGAAATTCTTTTTCTTGATCATAAAAGCCCTATTTGAATGTGGTATGTATAATGTAAATACATGCACACACACACACGTGTGTGTGTCTGTGTGTGTGCGCGCGCGCATAAAACCTAAGGAGTAAAAAGAGTAACTGATATCATTTGGGAAGGATGGAAGGAAGAAAGGAAGGGAGGGAGGGAGGGAGAAAGGAAGGAAGGAAGGAAGGATCTTGATTGAAGAAACCGATGTTCAATTCAACCTTACACATTGAAATCATTTACTAATTTGCTTTAATTTCCCTCCACAAAGCTGTATATGAATGTAAAAAGAAAATGATTAAAAATACAAATAAGATTAACTCAGCTTCCAAAGTTCATATAGGGTACGAATTTGCCTTGAAAATCTGATGAAAGTGTTTGAACTCTATGTTCTCTCCCAAGAGTCATACTCCTTTTAAGATTTGCTAACAGTGAACTTCATATTTTAATTTAACATTGAGCTAAAACCTCTAAAAGTGACATTTCTACATGGAAGATGTGCCAGATTCCTGGAGAAGGCATATGGAATGTGTGGGATATGGGCGACCTGTTTGTAGGCGTCTGGAGGCATTGGAACAGGGAAGAGTTTAACATGAAAACCTCTGGATTCAGGATTAGATAGAGTGACTACCCTTGCCGCTGATCCTGAAGTTGTATCTGACAGAAGCCTTGTCAGACCACAGAACGCTTGCTACTGAAAACACAGGGCCAAATTAATAATTGCTAATCTATATTTTATTTATGATGTGCTAGTCAGTGTTGTAAGCACTTGTTGTATTATTTCATTTAATCTTGACAATACTCTTAAAATAGGTGCAGTTGTTATCTCTATTTTATAACTGAAGACATTGAAGTGAGCTTAAATAATTTGCAGAAGTTCATGTATCTCGTAAGTGGTAAACCTAGGATTTGAACTCCTGTGCACACAAAGCACGTCTTGCAATTGTTATTTGTTGTTTGGGATGAGTGAGTTGAGGGGACAAGAGATTTCAATCCAAAGGAAAGAAAGGTTGTCTTTCCTGGACGTTAGTTGATTTCCTGGAGTGAATGGCCTTCTGCCTCCCACTAGCCAGGGAAAAAGAAGGAAAATAACAGCAAGTCGTTAATTCATAAAACATAATTTTCCCAAGTGCAAGGTCTGCAGTTTCTGCACCTGGTACGTTGCTGACTCATCTCACCTGAATCATTTAGTCAGCTTCATTGTGTTTGCAAAGACTGCTAATTATCTTACTAGAATAATTTAAACTATCAATAAAGAATGCAATAGATCATTAAAGATGTGGTTAATAGGGAGAAATAATTTTGACTCTTCAGCTTGCATTGATCCTTGATATAAAAAGATAAATTTTATATTCCGTTTTTAACCTTACAGGCAACCATTAGCCATTTCTTTTCACAGAGTTGAGCTGAGCTGGTTTTTCATTAAAAATGTGGCATTTATCTTACTGAATTCTTACTGTGATGTCTCATTCCAGGAACAAAAATATATTCTGACTTACCAAGAAAGCACAACAAGACAAATGTTACATTTTTAATAAAAGTCATTGTAAACAAAGCCTTGAAATACTTTCAGTTTTGGTGCTATTTTTGAAATTTTTATGCTTTTTAATCTACCCAAGTATACATACTCCTTATTCCTATTAATTTAGAAAATTGATCTCTTTTCCCCTTAAAATTATAGGAAGTATGTGATTTTATTTGTTACTGAAATTAATGAGGTTACACTGTCAAAATTATTTGTCCTGTAATACATAAAATGGAAATATTTTATGTTTGAGGCATTCACAGCAAAACTTAAGTAATATTTTATTGTTATTGTTCCTTTGGATGCTTGTAGAATTGTGCTTATTTTTAATAGCTTTTATTTAATTTTTATGTTTTTGCTATGGCTGGGAAAAGTTGTATAATAAGAAATACTTGTATTAGTAGTCATTTTGATCTACCGCACGCCAATATTATACTAGATAATGTACGTATCCATGACATCAAAAAGTTTTAATGTGAACATCTTCAAAATAACTGTGTGAGAAAAATGCATTTTCTGTCAAAACTCATAGAGTTTGAGTTTTGAAAAGTTTATTGAAGAGAAAGTCAGAACTACACTACAGAATTTTGATTTATTTTTGATTAAAACCAAATGAATACTTAGTGCTAATGTAAAGTTATATCAGCTAAACAATTATCGTATATACAATTTTTTTATTTCCATAATCTGATAACTTTAGAAACTTGACAAAAAAGAGTAAATTTCAGAGTCACATCCTATCATGAAACAAATCAGCTATTTATATCCAAAGTATGCATTTAAAAGTATTCCTGGTTACTCTTGAATGTGGACGTGTGGAAGCTCACAAATTCAATCTCTGTATTACATTTTATTTCTCCACTTACTGATCCTGGTAATAGGCCAGGAGCTACATTTTATTACCATCCCATAAGTGCACCCGACTTGCTTTACCAGACTATGACACATATTTTTAAGCCATTATTATAGCCCCCACTGGTACCCAACTGGTCAGAAAACACAGGTTCAAAATGAAGACAAGTACAATGGTATTTCTCCCTTTCCTCAGACCTGATTGGAAATTCTCCCTTTATGCAATCAACTAATCATCAAAATCCTATTTTGCTGGTCTCTAAGGGGAATCTCAGGCAGTATAGAGAGCAAAGGACTTCGCAGTTTTGTTCTGTCCATGGGTCTTTGGGTTGTAAGTAATAGAAAACAGTTCAAAATTGCTCATGTAAAAAGCAGGTTGTTTTTTTTTTTTCAAAAATGCATTCATTATTTTATTATGTTCAAATACTGAAAAGGAAGTTCATGAGAATCAGACCTAGAAAGTTGAAAAACATGGTTGTGATCTTCCCTGAAGAAGGCAGAGATCAGTCTGCACCCGTTTCTCTCTGCATGTTGATACTTTTTGTCTTACTTGTGGTTTGAAATGGACCCACACAAATCACACCTCATGGTCTCATGCTGCGGTGCCTCCTAATGGCTGTATCTCAAGGGAGAGAATCTGGATCAACTGGTACAGCCCAAGAGTGGGAGCCCCGGCCCACTCTGCTGTGACCATGAGGTTCGATCAGGTGAGGCTTTAGTTCACTGGACAGTGCTCGGTATGTTTCATGTAGTCCTATCCCTGGAAACGCGGCATAGACACTGAATGATAGCTGGAAACCCAAGCCAGGAGTGATTACCAGGTTGCAATCGATCTGTGGAGAAGGGAGGACTTCAACTGACTCTTGGAGGATGAGGGAAATTCTGACAGGGAGTGGTATGAGTAAAGGCTCAAATAAAGACTGGATCCTTTCTAAATGGTGACCAGAAGGGTGAGGGGAGCTAGAGGTCTATGTGAAGAAGTTGTGGAAGCTTGGAAAGGAAGGCTGTGTGGAAAGCCTTAGATAATAAAGTTTTTGCTTTGACATCCTTTGAAGTTTCGTTGTTGATATTGCTTATATGTGTATTTGTGTGTTTTAGCAAGGAGTGGCTATTGGTCAGAGGTGTGCTGGTAAATGTTTAATAACCAGCTCTCCAAACTAAAAATGTGTATGTACATATTAATGCATTAAAAATTTTATTGATAGGATATTGGACACACAATTTACAAATAGTAATAAAATATGTGGCTAAGTCTGAATGTTTGTTTTCCCTCAAAATTCTTATATGGGAATCCTCAACCACAAGATGATGATGTTAGATTAGGAAGTGGGCTTTTTAGATGATTAGGGACCCTATAAAGGAGGCCCCAGAGAGCTGCCTTGCTCCTTCCACCACAGGAGGGCACCATCTCGGGGGAACCATGCCTTCACCAGACACCGCTGCCAACTCAATCTCAGACTTCCTAACTCCAGAACTGTAAGAAATAAATTTCTGTTATTAACAAATTGCCCAGTGTAAGGTATTTTGTTATAGCAACCCGAGCAAACTAAGATATGTGTAACACCCTTTATTGTACATTTCATATGGCTAGTTGATTATCTCAAAATTCTGCCACTGATTTTTGCTAAACTTTTGTGCCCGTATCTCATCTGCATTTGCAGTCTAGCCATGGTTTACCAAATCATATTGCTTCCCAATCTGCTTATTCTTTTCCCAGTAAGTTTATTGTCATTAAATTTTATATGCGATCTGCTGTAACTATTTCTCATCCTGATATTAATTACATTCTTTAAACTGGAAACTTTGGCTTTAGAATCAATTAGAAATGTATATAATCCAACAACAGACTCACAAAATAACTGAGCATTTAGCAATTGGCTCTTGAGATTCAGCTTGAGCTGGTTTCAGCGAACAACTACTTAATGTCTGAGAGGTGATGATACCCTCAATTACAATCCTCAAAACAATCAATGGGATTTGATTAGATATGGGAGTGTGGTGAAGACAAAGACGATTTCAAGAGTGTATCCTTTGACAAAGGGGTTATGATCATCTACAATGGAGAAAGAATACAGGAATCCATTCATTCAACAAATATTTATGAAGGAGCAAGTACTAACGAGGAAAAGCTCAACATTTCATATGCTGTACAGGATAGTTTTCTAATTAATTGTTCAAGTCACCCACAGTTCAAAAATAGATATAAGTAATTATTGATTTCTATTAAATTAAGCCTCTCTTTTCAGCTTTTAGTGATGGCCCTACTTGCACATTAGGCCTGAAATGACATGGTCGCTGGACTCTGAGCCCTCCCACAGCAGAATCTGCCTTCTTTTTGTCCTGTGTTCCCAGCATCTAGCTCGATGTTTGGCTCATACTGCTCAATAAATGTGGGTTGAGTTAAGGAACAAAGAATCTATAATTGGCTCCCTAAAAGAGAAAGGCTCGTCAGTGATGAGAAGGGGCAGACTGGTTGACTTCAACCACTTTCTAGAGAAAGTGTTGACAGCATTAAATCTAGGGAGGCTATTTTTTATTCTTTTCAAATCCCAGGAAAGTCTATCAGTCTATAAGGAAGTCTACAAGAAAGATTCAGTAACATACGTATGTTGCTTGACACTGATGTTTCTCTGTCTCCAGGGTGAAAATTCCAGGAATCATTGTTTGTAGGGACATCCTTGAATTCCAAATCCTGGAATTAAGCTAAAGATTTGTGACTTATGTTGGATATTAATGTAACTCTAAATATTTAGCAAATCCAGGCTGAGCAATTTTCTCTGCAGCATGCAGTGTGCATACTATATGCCTCTAACTTTTTAGCAATTTGAAATAAAATCTTTAGGATTTGTTCTGACACTTTCACTTTGTTAATAAACATAGTAAGAATAAGGACAAAGAGAGGATTATAAAAGTCATTTGTATAGTCAAGCTAACACAGTGGCATTTACAGAAATTTATAGGAAATGTGAGGAATGACATTTTATATACAGGCTTATTTTTCCTTTAATCCTATATTAATCCTATATTAATAATTTGTTCATAATAAAGTGAATTCAGTATGGGTAATACAGGGTACCCTCTGTGAGTTGACTGTGTTTACAAAATTCATTTCTAAACTATTGTTTGCAATGGGGTATATAGTGGTTCATGGAAGCAATATTAAATACAGTTTTTAGTTACCTCCACACCAGTCTACAAAATCTGATTTAGCAAAGCATCTGAAGTCTATGAAGGGACTAACGATATTACAGACCAGGGTGTGGGGAAGCTATTGTCCCTGGGCCAACTCTGGTTTACCCCCTGATTTAATAAATAATGTTTTATTGGTGCACAGCTGTGCTTATTTATTGGCATATTGTCTATGGCTGCTTTGGGGCCACAATGACAAGACTGAGTAGTTGCCACACAGACCTTTTGGTCCACAAAGCCAACTTTTCAGAGGGAGTATTTGCCTATTCCTGAATGGCCTTTAATGACCACAAGGAAGGGTGACCTGTGAAGTGTATTCAGAGTTTTGACTGTAGAGATCAATCAGGAATTCATGTTACCCTAGTCAATCCGTATGCTGGTTTATTGTATCTCATAGCATCCTCTTGTATTTTCCCGTCCCTCAAGACAGTGGTACAACTTCATGTGACAGGAATTAATTCTCAAGGTCTGAAGAGAGGACTCTCACAGGACATAGTCTAAGAGACATAAAAGGATGGGATTGGATTGTTTCTTTCGGTGTTTCACGTTCACTGCAGAGGTGAGGATATGGCTTTATTTGATGACACTGCCTTATATTGAGGACTGGTGATGAAGTCAGTTGCTTGCTTCCTTCCTTCTTGCTACCCTGTCCCCATAACTAGTCTGTCTGCATCTCAGCCCCTGATCAGGATGGGTCTTAGGATGAGACACCTTGCAGACATGAGTTGATATTTAAAAGGTTTAGTCTTGGTCAGGAGCCAATAGAGCAAGCAAAAGAGAAATAGAGTGAGGCAAGGTGAGCATGGGTTCCCAGACTCCTCCTGCATTTCAGATAATTTATTAGCTAGGAGAATTAACCATAAAGTAGGTGCTGCTCACCCTTTCTAAGCTGTTCTATGTTGTGTTCTGTTATTTCAATGTTATGCTGTCAGTATCACTCCTAGATGACACCTACATATCAGGGACCACGCAGGGTGCTGGATGCCCTGTGCTCTAAGGAGTTTCCTTCTTCTCTGGCAACTTGTTTTTTATTTTATTTTATTTTTTTGATGTAATTCTCCTTCATCTAATCTTTAAACAACTGAGTTTCTCTAGACTTAGTTGTGAGTTCTCTTAATCTCTTATTCTATATTTTCTCCCTAGACAATCACATGGACATCACAGCTTCAAGTGCCTTTCCTAAACAGATAACTATCAAATTTATAACTCTCTCCTGGACCTGATTTCTGAGCTTCAGATCAGGATACCCAACGACCTACTTGGAAACATTTCCTCTTGGCTCGCTCATGGTCTTTTGAGCTGAGTCTTCAGTCAGAGGCTGTCTTAGTAAATACATCCACTGTCCGTGAAACTTCTAAACCCAGTAATTCTTGTGTCAGCTTTGTCCCTTCCTTTTCCCTTATTCCCTGGATCAAATCACCCAGTCCAGTATGCATTTTCTTCTAAATATAATTGGAAGTCTTTCTACTTTTTTTTTTATTCATACTGCCATCATTCTACTCAAAGCAGCTGCGTTTCTCCCTCGGAGTAGGACACAGATTGTTAGCCAGTGCACCTAAAGCTACTCTTCACGCTAATCATGTGGCTCTTCTATTTGAAACTTTTTCCTGACCTCCTTTTACTTTCTGGAAAAAGTCCAATAGCATTAATGTTACCTACAAGACCCTGCGTTGTCTCTTCACAGCTCTCTTCTTGGCCTTTTTCTACTTCCTCCTGCGTGTTCTTCTTCTTGCCTTTGAATACATTGCTTCCTTATCCTTAACCTATATAACCCCTGAATATCTTTCTCAGCGGAACTTACATCATATCCTTAATACTAATTTTTTAAGAATGATCAGACTAGGTGAGGGCCCCCCAAATTTCCCATCTGCAACTGTATTCACAATTGTAATTAAGTAAACAACTATGTAATTGTGTAAAATCTGTCAGCCTCACCAGAATGGAATCTCTAGGAAGACAAGAGCTATATAATTCTGTTTAAGACTGTGTTTCCATCTCCTAACACAAGTTTATCATTACTGAAAGAATTAATGTGCTGACTGAATGAATGAATGAGCTCATTTCACACTTGCATACTTATTAGATATTTATTATTGTCACCATTTATGAGAACAAGGTAAAACTAAGCTTCTAATTTAGGCTATCAGACCCTCAGACCATGTACTAGGATATACTGCAAAGAAGGTTTAGGGCTTATTTGCTCTCCTGGTTCCTCATTACCATGCATAATGAAAAGTTGATGAGGTCTAGCTACTGGATCCTAGGTAAGGAAGAACAAATCAATATGTAACAGTATTTTTGGTGTTAAGGGTCAAATTGAATAAATCGTGTACCTTATTACCCTTACATTTAGAGAATGGCTTCACTGGATGCCCTTTTAAGATCACTTATTGTATTATTATTTTAATGCACTCACATATAAAATGAAGAAACAGCCAAATAATGAATACTTGATCCCCAAATCATGAAATCAATTTTAATATGCTTAGAAGATTTAATATTTTCTTAGGACAATGAGATTGATGAAGTCCTGTTAATGAATATATTGATGAAATTGAAGGAAAATGGGCTCAAAAGTCTTTTGTCATCAGTGAGATGTACAAACTAAGAAGTAGGTAAAAAAGAAGGCATTAAAGCCATTGCATATGCATAAAAGTTCATTCTAAACATTTTTTATTAATAAAAATAATTTTTGATATAGATAAGGCTAATTTTCTCTTGAAATTTATATAACACTAATACAAGTATTTTAAGTATCTTATTCTGACTCTATGAATCTGTTTATTTTCTTTCCAAATCAGAGATTGTAGACTCAAAAAGAAAAACCACCTCCTTTTTGCAGTACATTGATGGAAAGTATTTTATTTCATATCATATTTTATTAAGAAACTTATCTATTATGAAAAACTCTTTTTAAGCCACATAAGTACTAAGAAATGTGAAAAGTAGCTGTCGTTTTAAGAGGTGTTAAATTTCTTTTAAAAACATTCATTTTCTGGAAGAAGTTTTGAATACAGGTTTAACAGTTTCAAATTTTTTTTCTGTCTAAATTCTACCTTTCAAACTGTGTTCCCATGTTAACTAGCCTGAAGACAGATACTAATTGTACCCCAATTTGTAATGCATCAGTTTAACACTATTGATCTGCTAAAAAATGAAAGCAAACTAAGCAAGAGCCAGTCTCAATACCAAAGGAATGATATATTGATTCCATCTGACAATGCTTTGTCTACAGATCAATGTGTATGTGCAGCATAGACCAGTTAAAAATGAAACAGGGTGGACAAAGGTCATGAAAGAAACAGGGTATCCAAGATTATTGGAGACCAGGAAATGAACATATCTTAAAGTACATCTGATAGTCATTCATTTATAAAGGAATTCTGTAGGTTTACTGTGCAAAAAAACAATCATAATGTAAATATTTTATGACTACAATGTCATATCTTGGTCCTAGGAGTCTCTTTGAAGAAATTAAGACACACTTCTTGATCAAGAATGACAAAGTCATTCTAAATCAAGACAAAATCATTCTTGATTAAGAAGTGAGTCTTAGGGTAAAAAAGAAAGACATGATATGGATTCAGTCCTGCTATCCTTGGTTATAAAGAGATGACTATGTATGATATGTAATACGTTTGATTCTTAGGTTCTCTAATTCATGTTTTATATTCCTGCAGATTTTTTTTTTTTACATTTCGGATTTTGAAAATCTGGGCTGATGAGAGATTGAGAGATGGAAGAAATATTTTCTGGCAAAATTACAAAGTAGTAATTAATCAGATTGTGAGATTTCCTCCCTGTGGAATAAAATTTAATATACTGTAGTGAAATATATACATATGCAATACATTATCTGTTTGTATTCTTCATCACTGTATTATAGAATCACAAATATGTTCTAGAACCAGAGCTGGCTAATGTCATCGTATAGTTATGAAAAAATAGCCTCCCACACATTTCTTTTTTTCTTTTTTATTCCTCTACACATTTTATGTTCTTGGGCTTGTTACATTTTAAGAGCAAAAGTAAGTGTCAGCCTGTACCAACATTGCTACTTTAAGAATAAAAATACTCTGTTTTCTGAATTATCCAAGTTAGCATGTCTGTGGGGACTTTTGAAGATTCTAGTATAGTCAGATGTGGCCTTGTGAGTTGATGGAAAAATAACATAGAAACTAATTTATGTGCAGAGATACTGAATTTCAGAATAGTAATAATATCTGGAAGTCACATATTAGAAAGTCAGAACTAGTTCCAAAGATATATATTTTGGGATTTCCTTATTTAGATGCTATTTATGTTTTTAAAACCAATTTGAAGTCTATTCAAATAGGAATAAGGAAAGAAACTATTATAGCCTGTATGCAGAGGAAATATCTGTCAACCCAAAAGTTTAGTAGCTATGCAGTAAACCATAATGTGTAATCAGGCTTTGCTTATGCAACTTATTTTATTATTAAGAAGTGTGAATATTCTATAATAGCAATCTTTGGACAATCATATATACATGATTTTCTACTTTTGCATGTCTTCTGATTCAGGCCTGCATTAAAACATGACAAATGTAGTTCATGCAAGAAAATGTGTTTCTGAATACCTTGTATAATCCACATCTTCTGTTATTCGTAATCCCTGACAAAGGATGACAGATTTTTGCTTTTAACCACTGAAGTGGAACCACCCAGTGGCAACAGAGTAAACCCAGTTCACCGTTCACTTGGCCCGCCAGCATGTAGATTCTTTGAATATTTGAGAAGTTATTAATTTTCAAATTCGTGATTTCTAAAAGTTTGTTTATAATATGAGGATATAGTTCTTACACTATTTTAAATAAGCTCAAAATGTTACTGTATTATATTGTCTTTCATCTTGTAAAACTTGTGCTCAAGTACTGAAATTTAATGTGTCTGGGGTTATATATTTAAGATTTTAAATTATGTTCTAAGATTTAAGTTGTGGATTTAAATAGAAATAGTGACTATTATTCCATTATAGATAATACATAATATTAATTAAACAATTTATTTTTATGATAGCAAACTTTACTGCCTATTAAAACATCTAATCTTAGTTTGTTTATTTGTTTCTTATACTTATATTAAAAATATTTGCATAGAACTGTAACATGTTTAACCTTTCTAAGTAAAATGGGACTAGAAAAGCTCCTTTATTTATTATATTATTCATCATAACCTTGCAGATAAGTGAGAGAATTTGACATTGTTTTCACAATCTAGCATACAAAATGGCTTAGTTTTCTTTAAATGAAAAGAAACTTTCTGTCAAAAATGTCCCCAATAAAATATGACAGCCTTCTGTGAACACACCCTGTCCTCTGCCCAATCAATTCCTTAATATCCAGATGCAAGAACTTCTGTCAGTCAGTGTCCCAGACACTACAGTGTGCAAAGCTAGGATGACAAATAAAGTGTAGCAGTATGTGTAACAAAAATCTATGCCTTAAAGCAATTTAAAACTTTTTTAATAATTAGTTTACCGTACATATGATTAATAGGAGATTTGTACTGTCTTATAATAATACTTCCCCCTTCTCTTTGGTGTATGCTCAGTTTCAGATACAGACTTTTCAACCTACACAGCCTTGGCTGGATTGGAAAATGTGCTCTCTCTCTCTCTGCCTCTAGATAGATGATAGGTAGGTAGGTAGGTAGGTAGATAGATAGATAGATAGATAGATAGATAGATAGATAGATAGATGATAGGTAGATAGATAATAGATAGATAGATAATAGATAGGTAGATAGATGATAGATAGATGATAGATGATAGATGATAGATAGATAGATAGATAGATAGATAGATAGATAGATAGATGATAGAGTTGACCTCTGAGAGAAGTAAGCAAATGGCAACAGCAACAAGACATCCAAAGAGGACTAGCAATTGTCCAAATGACTTCCCACTTAGACTGATTTCTGAGCATTTCAAGCCTGAAACTGAGTTTTACCAGATAATAAATCTGTATATATTTTATATATATGGAAAGAGAGTGAGCATATCTAACCTACAAGAGAGAGCAGGTTTGCCAGAATACTTCAGACTGTTTAGGCTGAAAAGTGTATCTGAAAAGGAGTATGTATTGAAGAGAAGAGGATACACACACATACACGCATATATGTGTATATATATTATGTATATTACATATTAGATTATATTAATATCAATAGTTATGTTTATAATATATATAAATCAAGCATATTAAATATGTGCTTACTAGTCATTTAAATTGTAACCATTTAAAAATGTTGGCTCACCAGCTCTACAAAAACAAGCAACAGGCAGATTTGACCCACAGGATGTTGTTTTCGGATCCCTGCGCTAAACTGTACTTTTTAAAGTATATGCAAAAGAAGAGAGCTTTCTTTTGTGGATGATATGTTACTATATAACTATCATATAATACTAAATAACTCATATTGGCTTTGTAAGAAAAAGTGAAGTAGTTTTTTGAGGTAGTTTTACATAGAGAGCTATTAAATCTGTAGTGTTCTATGTGGTCAAAGTCATTTTAACTAAAAGAAATCTCACTAGTTCAAGGGAAAGTCAAAATAATAACCATTATGATGGGGGAGAACAAAAATTGCAAAATACAAAAGGACAACATATTGTCCTTTTACATTCAAACCATTTTAAATTCTTACCATTACCATCAGCTTTAACAGCTAATTTTCTAAATGTTAATGAAATAGACTAGAACTTTCTATTTACTATTATCCATTGTCCCTTAAATTAATAGCAAAAAGTGAGTAATATCTTGTAAGTCATTAAGAAGCAATTAATATCTTAATATTTCCAGAACCTGGACTCATCACTTCATTGAAACAGTCGTCTGCTTTATCAGCTTTGCTCAGGATTTGAACATAATGATCAAGGAAATATATTTAAAAAGGAGGACTATGTCATTCGTAAAATGAAGATATCTGATGATTTTTCCATTGCAATGTATCTGTATTTTACCAAGCTACATGGCTTTGTGGCCTCTTATTATATGAATTAGAAATTATGATACCCAAATTCGTTCTGAAAAAGATGGACTGCATTTTTCTCTTCCCTTATTCTCTAGCATTTGCTGAAATAAATACTTATGTTGTTCAGGGCAGAATAGACCAAGATCCACCAAAAGAATACCTTATTAAGTATCAAGGGTTCCTTGCATTAATGTATTTCAAGAGAAGATGCATGCTAACCATTATTATTCAGGAGTACAAGACAGCCTACTAAGGCAAGGATGTCAGTCAACTTTGAAGTCCTATGTCCTTCAACATTTCCTGTTTTTTCCTAGGATCCCCAATTTTCCTCTCGTTTTCCTGGCTTTCTTTCTTCTGTGTTCTTCTTTTCTAGATAAACATTTTATCTGAACATTTTACATTCTAACATGTTTTAGCTCTCTTCCAGACACTTCATACATATCATACCTCATCTCTTAAGTAGTTTTTAATTAAGTTAAACACATTTTGGCCTGGTACTGGTCCAGGAGGCAGCTGGAAAATATTTATTGAATAAATGATGTAGCAAAATAATATGCAAATAAAAAATAGAGTTTTTACTTAATATGTAGGTTTAAATACAGAAGATAGTTATTACATAGATGTTCAGTGTGAGAAGCAGAATATAAATGTAGCTGAAACAGAGTTGTTTTCATTTTTGTCAGCCTACTATGTGCTTAGAGTAACAATAAAAGATAGTTCAATAAAATGACCATTATTAATCCAATTTTTACTTTGTCTTTACATATGATACATTTTTTACACCGTTTTGGTTAATCAAAACCCTAGCTTTCCATATTGATTGCTATCATGTACTTATTGAATCCAGACTTTGTCCCTGTAATTGCTTTCTTAAGCTATTTTGCATCCTTTTTTTTTTTTTTGTATTGAGTGGCAAAACTCATTAAATAACTTGGGAATGTTTGATCTAAATAAAACTTAAATTACCAGTGTCACATATTGGCTTTTTTTCCAAATACATGTAAAGATTTTGCATTTATAGTAGTTAAAAAGTCCTTTTATAACGAGCTGTGCATATGGTTTTAGTAGTTAAAATATGCACTGACTAAGTATCTTAGTCCATATGTTTGGGTCATGACATGATAGATGGAATTATTCTATTAGAAGCAAAATGAAGAATAACAATGTAAATTCACTGGGTTTATAGTAAACATTTGATAGGTTTTCATGTTCTTTTTGAACAAAATGTTTTGAAATTCTTCTAAATCTCAAGACCTATGTGAAAGCTCAATTTATTCCTCTTTATTATTCTTACTGAGAAAGAAGGAAAGTCTCAGCCCAGTGTACAATCTTTGAAATTGTTCAATTTTTGCTACATTCCTCTTCCATTTTCACCAGTGTGAATTGACCTGGTTGTGGAAGCTCCATCTCCAGGAATATTTGAGGGTTGGGGGTGGTGAGGATGGGAGGAGAGGATATGTCACTATGCACCCAGATTTAGAAAAACTCCCAATTCTCTGCCTTCTTTTCTCCCATGCCTCCCCATTTTCTCTTTTCTTGCCCTAAGTCTGTTTACAGTTATTCATAAAGAATCCATATTCTATTCTTTCTGCCAAAGATTTCATGCTGATTGTGGAAAGACAACGTCCAATGAGATACAAGTGAGGAGAGTCTTGTTCTACATGTGATTCTCTCCCTGTGGACCTTTCCTCCTTCACTGGGGCTTGTCCCCCTGCACCGTTCATTGCCCGACTGGCTTTACAACAGAGCAGCCCCTTTTCATTTCTGCTTAGTTCTAGCATGGTGTGCCTTATTTTAATCCAAGAAACATGCTTGATGATTGCCACGTAAAGCATTGAATGTTTCCAAAATAGAGACAGGAATGTGTAGGTGCTGACACTAGATCAGAGTGGGTTGAGATATTACTGTTTCATTTAAAATGTAAGTGTGCAACTGTATATATATATCTATACACACATATACATATGCTGTATATTAAAATATTCATAAAATAATACACAAGAAAAATAAGATAACAATTGTCAAGTAAAAAACCCCAACACTTTAACTTTGTTATAAAACGTTACTTAAAAATCATTTTGCAAGGATTAAAAATACAAGATATGAAGAAAATATGTCTTCATGTCTAAATTTAAACATAAAAAAGTATAAAATGAGCATAAGAAATCAGTATTCTGAAGGACGGCTGTGACAGAGGCCTTTGGGATCACACTGAAGAAAAGTGATCACCCAGAGTTATCAGTTACAAGATCAATGTCTTTAGTCAGGGTTTTCAAAGTGACATTTTACCTCTTGTAGAAAAAAACCTGCTAGTTTCTAAACTTTAAAATTCAATTTTTGTGAATTAGCCTAAAATATTAGAAGAATGTGACTGTGAGCAATTCTCTTCAGAAAGTCAAAGAAAACACAAATTTAGAATGGTCATTTTTTGCTGATGCTTATCAACATTTTGTTTATGGAGGAATGAAAGTTTTAAAACATTTTACATTTAAGATAATTTTTTTTTAGGTTTACACATAACACATTTTAGACTTGCTTCCTAAGTATTAGTTAAAATGGAACAATAATATAAAATTTACCGCAGGCGCGGTGGCTCAGGCCTGTAATCCCAGCACTTTGGGAGGCCGAGGCGGGCGGATCACGAGGTCAGGAGATCGAGACCATCCTGGCGAACACGGTGAAACCCCGTCTCTACTAAAAATACAAAAAACCAGCCGGGCGAGGTGGCGGCGCCTGTGGTCCCAGCTCCTCGGGAGGCTGAGGCAGGAGAATGGCGGGAACCCGGGGGGCGGAGCTTGCAGGGAGCCAAGATGGCGCCGCCCACTCCAGCCTGGGCCACAGAGCAAGACTCCGTCTCAAAAATAAATAAATAAATAAATATTTAAAAAATTGCAGCCATGTGTTTGTTGCATGATGCTATTTCCATTCAAAAAGAGAGTATGGCCATTCTGTAAAACTATCCTGTTGTGTAGGAGATAGGGCTGTAATTTTCAAACTTTTCTCAACCAAATAAAACCTTTTCTTCATGGCAGAACTGTATCATAGAAAACATGATTAAATAGTATTTAAAGAGATGCTATGACTATAAATGTCTAAGGATGAGCATTTAAAACTTATACATATCAAACAATTTACAATACACGGCACAACATCGTGGTGCTGTGACCTGTTGTATCAGTCGGTAGCAGTGAAATGACTATGGCATTAGGATGTGTACTGAACCCACATAACAGATGACCCTAAGTATGGAGTGAACCTACCAGAGTTTACATGTGTAGCATTCTCATTTGTACCATGTTCCAAGTCAGCCAGGGCAAATTTGAAACGCTAAATCAGAATCTTCTCTTCCAAGATCTGTTGTGATGTAGTGTGTGACTTTCCCGTATAAAGTTTCTGAAATGGTTTTGTAAGGCTTACAGTGCTATATAGATATTAGTAATAATAAACACTTGAATTTTACATCAGTGCTCAGGAAGACTGGAGTCTAACCTCTGCATGAAATCAGTTAAATTGCTTGCACATATGGTGGTTCTCATATGATGGGATTGGAATATAATGTGTCTGAGTGCATTGTTAGTTTTTGTTATAAAAATAGTTGAAAAACAAATTTAAAATGAAATTCAAATCAAATATTGTTGCCATTCATAGAGACTTCAGCGAAATACTAGGATTTGATTGGATACAGTGGAAAGCACAATGAATGTAAAATCAAAGTCTTATTATAATTTTGCTTCTAAATAATTGCTTTTAATAATACTTGTACAGCCCTGAACTACTTATAGAACCATTTTACACATTATGCTTAATAATCTTCAAATAATTCTCACACAATGAGGATAAGATGGTTATTATTATCTTTTTTTTTTTTCCCAAAGAGGAAATAGACTGAGAAGAAAAATAAATTCAGCTTGACATGGATTTTTTGTCTCACTTAAAATCTTAAATTTCCAATGTGGCAACATCATTTACATATAGTGCCCAATAAAATAGTCTAAGTGCCACTCATTGCCAAATCTAAGTAGTGCAGTTCTAGTATATTTTATAACTACTAAGCTATTTTTAGTAGTACCATGAAACATTATGTCAGAATAATATTGAAGAATAAATGTGTGTGCTTTTGGAGTTCTTATTTTAGAGGTAGACAATTCTACTAAAATTGCATTTTATAAAATAATAGAAGAAATTGAGAAAAATACTATAAGTTTTTCTTTTTATCTTTAACATTTTTACCTACATATTAACATAAATAATTTCTAATTTAACATCTTAATCTTTTCTCATGTTAGTAAAAAGACATTAGATCCTCTAACTTCATTTGGAGAGTTCTTGTCTCTTCCCCACGCAAGTTGTAGCTATGTAGCCAGCAGGGAGACATAGCATTAAGACAGCCAACTTGGACGAAAGGAGAGATAAAGGGAATGTCAGACTTACCTAGCCCAGAGCCCCACCCCCTGCTCCTACCAAATCTAAATTTTTTTCTTGATTCTCATGTCATTCTTTCCAACTTCACCATCTCCTAAAACAATCTGCATAAAGCATGTTAGGCTTCATACTTTACAAATTAAGCAGATAATGTCCCTAATTAGTCTCACTTCTTCTCTTCCTGATTATCTCCCCATTTGTTTCTTACTATCTTTGTCCATGCCTTCATTTTTGATTTCAGATCTTCTTTTCTATTTATTCAACATTTCCCTCTAAGTTTCCATATGAAGTAAATTCAAGGATACTATGGAGTAGAATTTCAATATTAAGATTTTCTATTACTACACATGTATTTGCATAAATAAATGTAGGTTTATGTCTTTATGTATTTTATTAAAAAGACTAACCTCCTATTTAATATAGAGGATGAAGCTTTAAGGGAATATAAACTTTTTATTGTGCCTGATATATTTGAATATATAATTATATGCTTACTCTGATTAGGTGGATATGTGTGTATCCTTCAAATTTTAATGGAAATATTAACTTTTGTATACATTAACTTGTGTCTCTGAATACATTAACTTCTGTCGCCATGTAAACATCCTCAATAACTCCGTTCAATGACATACTAGTTTCTGTCTGTTGGTGGTTTTTAGTTTGCCCTTTGACAGATAATTTTTTCTAAGTTCAGTTAATTGAAACTAACATTTTGCCACCATGAGAAGTTTTAAAGAGGAAAAAGAGGTTAAAATACTCATTGGAATTATTGATTTAACAGCATTGACATCTCTACATAAAGCACATTGCTGCTTGATACTGAAGGTGCTCAGTGAATGAAGTATAAAATCCTATGTGGGAAAAAAGGCAGAAATCACTGAAAAGAACACGTCTGTTTGTCGCAGACTTTGGGAATTTGGAAAGACCTTTATTTAAGCCATACGATGTATAGAGAAGGACACAGATTTCATATTGGAATAGTTAGGATCTCCAGTTAGGAGTTGTCAGCAGACGTGCAGAATTGTCACCTATGTTTGCAATGTCAGGAGGCATCCTTACCAATTGCTGTGACGAAGTCTGGATGGGACACGGGTCTACGGTGCATTTCAGTTCCAGTACCCATGCTGATTTGGTGCTCTCATTCTTGAAATGGCATATTGCCCTTTTTCGGCAAAGAAAATCAGCAAGTGATTGCTGTACCACATCAGTTTGGTGACATCGCCTGCCATATTGCTAACACATTTTTTGTCTTCTGCAGCTACAGCCTTTTTAGGGACTTAGATAATTCGGTGTCTTAGGAAGATGATGACATGAGAGCAAAAAGATGGGTGTCTGGCTCACAGCATCTTTAGCCACTCTATGCTACTCATGAAAGATACATTTACAAATTAATGCCTTTTTAATTTAAGGAAAAATATGAAATTAAAATTAAGACTATTTTAGGACTTCTTACAACCAGTTGAATGAGTGTAACATTTCAATAATTGTCACTTACCTCAAAATCAATAGTATATAAATTATAACAAACAGAAAACTTACTTGGTGTAATATGGGTATGTAACTCCTCATAAAATACTTCCCTACTTCACTCTCCCAATGATTATATATGCTTATTTATACTCTCACCCTTAAATATCCATAAAAAATAATTATATATGGCACCAAATAGTGACTTTCGACCAAAACTTCTAATAGGAAAAATAAAAAAGTTGACTCTTGAAATTATAAATAATATTATTTAAAAAGGTTAGCGATTTCAAGGTTTTCCACAAAGTAAAGAAAATAAGTGAACAATTTAAATATAAATATAGCCTTAACTTGATAACTATGGAAACTAGAATTTTCATGATAGTTTCTCAATAAAAACATGTATGTATTTTTGTCTAATTAATTGTGCTGGCATATAAAGGTAACAGTTGCTTTTAAACAGTTATAAGGGTTTTTTTTTTTTTTTTGCGCTAATTCTAATATAGCAAGGATAGCTTTTTGTAATATAAACCACAGGAATTCCACTTTGAAACTGTCTAGTATACTGTACAGGTGAAATAATTACTAAGGATGACACGTAGTCATTGGGACTGTAACTCCAATTACCCTGAGGCATTGACTCCTTTAGACTTATGCCTTTATTCATCAGGTTTGTGAGATAAGCTTTTCTGTAGAAATAAATTCAGAGTAGCTTTCCTAGAATTCAAGGAGTCCACAACTCTCCTCTCTAGAGGACCAGTAAGAAATCATTGAATTATTTGCTAATTGTGAGCAAAATTTGTATTGATTTTTCTCTGTCTCTCTAGCCGATGTTAATAGCATCATACTTCAGGTCACTAAATACTTTTCAGCGCCATCTAATTGTCAAAGATTCACTTACTAAGACAAAATTGTAGACATCAAAGCTATATACACACACATAAACACAAAGAAAATGATGACACAGGCAGTTTATATGCTCTTTCTTACTTCTCTTTCTCATATGATAATGTTTGCAATGTATATTTCATAATTTGAAACCAATAACAATTTGAAAGGATATTAAGACTACTATACCACTCAGCTCCAGTCATGCTTGATTTAACTGCTGGGCAAGTATTAATTTCTCATTGCACCCAAGTGCAGCTAACACAAAAGAAGTACATCAAAATAGGTATATATCCATATTTTTTTCATCATGTTGTCATATCTCTTAAGGATATAAGGAGCATATCTTTTGTTTTCCTATTAAAATAACTTTATATATGTAAAAATATACACTGCATATTTTTCTTACAGTGCTTCAACACTATATATGGTTTCTACTACAATAAAACCATTCCCACATATTATAATTTCTACAATATATTAGCAGAGTGTTTTAAATTAAATATGCACGTCAGTTCCCCACACCGATACACAAAACTATTGCTCAATAAATGTGACTAAATTTAGTGAAATGTAGTGGTGGAAAGTACAGAAAAAAATATCCTTTGGATGCTCACAATAGGATTTTACATGGGAAAAGCTATTTCTCTCATGGCCTCTAAATAGTTGTTAAAATCAATGTACCTCATCTTTGACATCTGTTTGAGCAGAATGAATCCATTTTACATCCCCAAATCACTTTCACTGTGAAAGAATGCAGTAAATGAAGCAAAATAGTTTGGGGAAATGAGAAAATGTAAACAAGCCAATCAGATGCTATTTAATTTCCTGGATAGCCAGAAGTTTTCTCAAGGAAAAGTGAGATCAGAGTTTGATAAAAAGAAAATCTACCTATAACTCATTGCTATCTGAGGGAAGTTCTTTCAAGTATATTGAGATTTTAATTGATACTACACCTTGTTTTATAGCAACAGCCAATACTAATAAGTTACTTAGCACTTTTGCTTGATAGTCCATAAATATCTGTTCTGTATACACAGGAGCAGTCCTCATTAATATTTTGGATGCAACTTACTATAGTAAGAAACAGTATTCTGAATGTCAAGTGTTGGAATATTCAATACTTTGGCTTTTTTTTTTTTGCTGTTTATTAATAGTGATGAGGTTCTTCTTCACTAATGCTTTTGGATTATTAATTCCTGTTAAATTCTGAGAACACTAAATTAAAATAAATTAAAATAGACTGTTAAAAATTAAACTTTTTCTATAGTAAGGCTTAGTATAAAAGGCTTGTGATTAGTACTACTCTGCCACAAGATGCTAATGTGCTCGAGGAATATCTCTGGAAATAGGTTCACAAGATGGACCATTAAAATTATGGAATAAATTTGACATCACACACTGCTTGAGATGGAATTCATTTTTTATATTGATACAAGTTCTGCAGGAGCATCAGCGATAGTATCCCTTTGAACTAATTAGTGTCTTCTTTTAAATTCAAAGTAGGAAATCTCTTCTGCTGGTTCCAAAGTCAACGTTGACTAATTAAGAAGTTCTAGTGCACAACACAGTCAAGGTAGAAAGAATCCGTATATTGTAAACCTTCATGTTTGGTTGTCTTGTTTTAATTGTATTTTGTTTCTATCCTTGAGAGATTGTAAGAGATGATGAAAAGTAGGTGCAATATTGAGCTAGTAAAGGTCATATGTGTGAGAAAAACTTGGTTGAATATAAACTCTTGCTCATTGTACATAAAGATTATAAAGTGTCACAGTAAAATTTCCAAGCTATGGTGGGCAGAGCATATGTAAAGATGAGTAACAGTAATTTCTTCCGTCCCTATACCTACACTTCTTGCGATGTGATATTGCTCATTTTCCTGCTGAGAGGAGGAGCCCATTTCTTTCCTGCTTGAATCTGGGCTAGTCTTGTGAATTGCTTTGACAAAAGTAATGCAGTGGCATCGATGGGCTGAGCCTACACCTCATGGGGCCTTGCTGATTCCACATTTGACTTCCTGGAACACTGATGTCCCCATGTGAAAGAGTCTGGCCTATGACTTTTGAAGTTGAGATTACTATGAGGGGAGAGTAGCCCAGCTGCACAGCTATATAGCTGCCCCAGTGACCACAAACAGCACCAACTACCTACAAATGTAACTGAGGCCACCTTTGGCCATTCAGCTTCAGTAAAGACCCCTTGATGACTGTAGATGAATGAGTGTCACCAAACAAGATCAAGAGAAGAACCATTCAGCAAAGTCAATCCTAATCTCTGACCCACACAAGTGTGAGCCAATGAAATAATTGTTGTAAGCCATTAAGTTGGCTTTGTTAAGCCACTGAGTTTTGAGGTTAGCAAGGCAGCCAGAGTTAACTAATGCATACATCTTTTATGATGCGAAAGGACAGGTATTAGTCTGCGTACATTTCACTGCCTGGCACAGAGTATATATTAAGGAAAAATTATTGAATCAAAATGAAATGAAGTAAGTAGAAAACTTTATTTCAAGAGACTGGCAGCTTCACGGGGGAACTGGGCAAAGGAACCACGTCACTTATTGAACTTTTGCCTGCAAGAGTCACCTCCAGCCTCTTGCTGAGCTCTGGGCTTGAGACCAACATTAAGCTTTTCCTCATAAAATCACATATAAGAACCAAGTTAAAAACATTTCTGCACAACTCTATGTGGAAAAAAAATATGAGAAAGTGTGAATAAATTTAACTTATCTATTTCATTTGGTGTGATTGTATTGGTTTATTTAAAGTAGAAAATTACAGATATTTAGAGATATGTAAAAATTGTTTATAAAATCTTAGCTCTTTAAGTTTTGTAGAACTACTTTGAAAAGAAAGGTAAATATTTCTAAGAATACTGGGTATTCAATTAAATATGCTAATTGCTTACATGAAAACGTGTAATAATCACAAAACATGGAATTAGTTCTTTAAAATTAACATTATTAAATATTCTATAACTGAATATTAATTAAGATTTACCAAAGAAAACTTGAGCTTGAAGTCCATGGTATGAAATAAGCACTTTACTGACTAAAGCAAATGGTTATTCAGATCATAACAACAAGATAGTAATGAGAAGAATGAACAGGTCTATATTTTTCATTTCTGTTTTTGAATTTTTAAATATGCATATGGGGTGTGTGAATTTTAGGTTGTTAGATATGCAGTCAGATTGGCAAATACATTTTTAGGGATGAGAAGGGATAATAAATGTGCTGTAAGTCCATACATCTTGAACAAAATATGCGTTAATTTTAATCACAGAGAGGACACTTGTGGTTGAGTTTCATTCAAAAAAGGGAAGAAAGAAATCTGCATCTTTCATTAAAATCTCCATCTAGCCATGTTTCCATTAGAGTTCACTGAAAAATGACTCATAAAACCAACAATTTTATGCATCAGGTGACAGGTTTTGACAGAAGCAGCACTGCAGTTTTGGCGATATGCTACATTTTGAATGCTTAAACTGTGTGATTAGGTATGCTTTATATGACTTCCACGTGCTTAGCTAGCAAAATCTGAGTTTATTTATACAAAATTATTCAAGTGAAAAAACTGGTGTCTCTCACAGTGAGCAAAGTCAGATCTCGAAAGGGGCCATGAGGGATTGGCTAGCATTTTATCACCAAGTGCACCCAGCTCTGTTAAAAACAAGCCACAGACCTTCTTGCAAAGCACAATGGGCTTTTTATTTTTTAACTGACCACAAAGTAAAAATAATAAATCTGTCATCTGCCTGCCAATAGAAAATAAAATAATTTTCTATTTCAGCTCTGGGAAAATAAAAATCTATGTGTCTCCTGTAAACACAGAAAAAAAAAAAGAATGTTGTAAAGTAATAACATGTATGCCAGAAGCTTTTGTTTGTCTATATGAGAAATAGCTGGTTGCTAATTTTTAGATACTCTCTAGACAGTTTTCTCTGGGCATATTTTAGAATAACTGCATTTTTGAGTCAGCTGGTTTTATTTAAAATTGAGAATTCCGTTGTTAGAATATTCAAACCTGCTTTTTTTACGTTGACGTTAAATGAGACACTTTATTCCTTGTTGTTAACATGAAATGTTGATCATGCAGCTTCAACTAATGTAAACCATTTTCTAATACGGGAAGTGAAAAGAATGTATATTTTAGAGAAAAAGGACCCTGGATTTCCATCTCTAAACTTAATGACCTTCATAAAATCACTTTCTGAAACTCAGAAATGTAAATCTACAGATAATTCTTGAAATAATTACATCTAGAGTACATCTAGAGATGGTACTTGAAAAGTGAACTAGAGATAATAACCGCTTGAAAGTGATGTGAGTTTTACAGATTATTAGCCAGTGTGGTGCCTGCTGAATAATAGATACCCAAGAATGGTAATTATTACTATTAGTGCTGGTATATTTAATAGATTTCTATTTGTATTACTTGGATCTCATCAGTTAATATGAAAAAGTTTTAAATATTATTTATGGCTACTTATACATGAGATTTCTACTTTGTCAATATCAAAATGGCAGAATAAGTACAGCAAACTTAAAGGCTTTAGTTTTTAGAAAGACTAACAATTTCCTTGTGATATTCATAAGTTGAGGCAAGGTAAAGGTAAAGATAGTGGAAGGAAAATGTCTTTGTTAGATATTATATATGCAGAATTATACTTTGAGATAAGTGATGGCATTCAAGCTGGATAATTAGAGAACTAAATTTTGGCCTTTATTAATTAAAATTCAGAGTGTAGTGAAATTTATGAAAGAATTACACATTTCATTGAATGCACATTTGAAATTCTACAAAGTCAAAAAGCATGTTCCAAACACCCTAGTTTTCTTGTACGTTTTGTTACATTCATCTGTCAGTTTCAGTAGCTGTATTCATTAAGCTTTCATGATACCACTTTTCAAAAATCTAAATGCATTTGAGATTCATTCTCAAAGGGAATCAGAACAGATGCTATGTAAGTGGATTCCTACAAATTTTTATTTCCCAGTTATATCAAAATTTTCTTCAACAGCTTAAAATCCAGTGTAAGCAAGTTTCACTAAGCAGCATTTGTAATTTCCAATTCTTTCCATTTAATTTGTTTGAATTTTAATGTTTAAAAAATCATCCCTATCCTTATAAAAACCACATTTTTAATTGATTTATGCTGAAAGGATCCTCTAAACCTAAAAGAAATAAAATTCCTCCTCCCACTATAAAATTATTATGATTTTTGAGTATTTTTCTTTGAATTACTATGTTTTTCACTATTTAGATCACTACCTTTTGGCTTAATGTCCTCATGACAAGAAGATAATGCTATTTCAGTGAAGGTCCATAGGGTCCAGGAATGTTTTGGCTCCACATTGCATCCCAATGCTAGCTAGCTCAGTGCTTGCCCAAAGTGTGATTTTATTTAATATATATTAAGTGAATAAATGAGAAGATAATTACAAGATCTCACTCTTTGAAATTGGACTATTCCTTCATTGCCAGCCAATATGTGCAAAGTCTAGTTCCTCTTCATCTCTCCCCTCTCCTGCCCTTTGTTTCTCCCTTCTAATCTTTCTTTCTTCCCTTCTTTCTTCTTCCTACCTTCCATCTTTCCCCCCAGACAAAAATGAATACCTCATTGAATTGTATTTTAAACGAGAAATAATTTTGAAAGTTGGTTCATAGACAAAAATAATGTAAAAATGATCCTTGAAAGTCCTTCACATCATTTGCAAAGTATCATACTCATTCCTCATAAGCAGAAGAGTGAGATGTTCACACTTCATGTAGAAAACAGGACTACAAAGATTTCCAAACTTTATGTCTTAGGAATACTGTTTGGAATTGACTGAATTGTGGAAATACTATCTTTTTCTCCCTCTCTCTCCTTCTGAGTATATATAGTTAAAATCAGATAAGCTAACCATGTTTATGTCAACCTTTATAGTGAATACAAAAAGCATGCTTGTAAGTTTAACAGACACTCATTCCAATCCCCCAGATACCCTTTTGCTATCACTGGAAGTAGACACCAGTTATACATTCAGGTGGCTCAATATTCTCATTTGCAAAATGGCAATATAATAATATGTAATTTTGCGGTTCTTTTAAGGTTAAAAAAGAAAATGCCTACGAAGTCTTTAAACAGTACTGAGTTTACAGCAAGTGCTCAATAAATAATAGCTGCTATTATTACCAGATCCTGCTTACAGGAGACAAGATTAGTATTAAATGGATTAATTTCTTGAATGTGATATTTTGTGTCCTAAAACCAAAACATGTTTTTTTAATATAAAAACCAAAAATTAATTATAGAAATCAATGGGAAAATCAATCCCAGTTGCAGAAACAGGTTTGAATATCAAAAGCACACATACAAGCCAAAGTGAATTAAATTGTAATGTTTTTTGCAATTTTCATTTTTCCTGTTGATCCTTAAAATGGGTATTTCTCAGGGTTCCCGCCTCCTTGAGTAATGTATTCTAATCTCATGTCTTCAGTTACTACATGGCTGACGTTTCCCCAAAGTATGTCTATGGCCTAGGTATCACACTTCGGTATAGCCAAGTCTACTCAACATTGCCACTTAAAAATCTTACCAACACTTTATTCTATTTTTTTAGTTATCTAAACCTGTTTACTGTCTTCTCTATTAAACTACTATGAAATTTTGGAAGAAATTCCCATAAAAGAAAATAAAAATATGATATCTTCTCCATCAATGGTCTTCTGTGTCATTTTTCATTCAACATTTATTGAGCAACTTTCTCATCACTACATTTGGCTTTGAGGCAAAGAGTTAAAGAGAACATGGTGTCTCTCCAAATGCCCATCAACTTGGATTGATTCCTAGTAGCTACAATTTTAAAGGCTTTTTTTTTTTTTTTTTTTACTTCAATCTCAATTTCTAGTCATACCCACTAAGTGGAACTTAATTTCACACTCACTTGCTATTCCTGCTTGTTTCCATTGTGGTTTTATTTATGTTATAGGATATAAGGATTAAAAGGGAATTGTAGATAATCTACTCTGATTTCCTCAATTTACAGATGCTACTGGAACTTCATATAACTTGAGACTTTTTCCTTTGTCAAGCAGCTATAATAAAGAATCTGTTAGAATCTATGTGATAGGAAAAAAGCATGTAAAATTTAGTTAATATTCCTGATTATTTCTGAGAAGTATTAAATTTTTTCTCTTTTTTAGTCCTAGTTTTTGTTAGATTCTTAGATTCTTTTTGTTTTGTTTTGTTTTAGCATTTTAAAAATGTATTCACTAAGAAGTGGAATTGATTCATATTGAGCAGGACAGGCATCCAAAAAGATTATGTTACTGGAAATTATTATTATACACACCCATTACCATTTATGAGTGAAAAAAAAACCTGATGTGAAAGTTATTTGGTGATTAATAACACAGTGATTATGAGTTTCAGCTTACAATTTGTGTGAGCAAAAAATGTAACTTTATTTTCCTATATCTTAAATTCATTTTTTTCTTTCTTTTTTTTTGTTATTATACTTTAAGTTCAATCCTCATTTCCCATTAATGACTGGACCAGGCACCCTCATTAGACATTTTAAAAACTAGAACTTGTATATAGCCTTCTTCAAGATTAGCATCTTCCTCAAAGTCTTCTTACTCTGGGCCCTTTTTTTGTTTTGTTTTTAATACTTGCCCCTTTATGGTACAAATATTTGCTAGCTTATTTCTCTTCTTTTTAAATATGGTCTGGGACACTGATATTTTAATTGTTACTGTTGTTTACCAATATAAACATGATTCTGTGTTTGAGAAAAAGATAAGCATTCAATTTGGTTATTGGGTTTTGCATTTTCTGGTATATTGCCTTGGTAAATTTGCAGAGTCTTTAGTTGGCCTCATCAATTTCTACATGTTTCCACTGTCGTAGTCACATAGATCATGCACTTATGCTAAATCCCCATCTCCTTTGCAATTGAAACTCTCTTGATTGCACACTAGGTTTTATATTAAGCAACCCTTTCATTTAGTCATTCTTATACATTTGAGGCAGAAAGTTGGAAATATTTGTATTCATCTCCTGCAGAATGATGTTTGTGCTGTGACGTCACTCTAACTCTGTACTGGCATCATTTGTACAGAAAATTATTATTAATCCATAGTGCATCTGAACTATAATGCTTCACGGTTTGGCATTTTGAAAGGTGTTTCCTTTGAATATTTTTTTCACATCTAGTTCATAAGAAGCCATCATGCACTCTTAAAAATTTCTAGGATGATGATTATTTTTCATTCTAACCAATTTTACTTAATTGTGTCTATTCTATTTTTCAATTTATGTATGTTATTTGTTTATATACATTCATTTGTGGTAGAGGTTGGCATAATGCTAAGATCATTTGTTAGGATACCACATGAATTATCATAGTTTGGTGATCATGGTTGAGTTAGCTTTTTCTTTTTTTTTTTTTTTTGAATTGACTTTTTTTTTATTATACTTTAAGTTCTAGGGTACATGTGCACAACGTGCAGGTTTGTTACATATGTATACATGTGCCATGTTGGTGTGCTGCACCCATTAACTCATCATTTACATTAGGTATATCTCCTAATGCTATCCCTCCCCTCTCCCCCCTCCCCACAATAGGGCCCAGTGTGTGATGTTCCCCTTCCTGTGTCCAAGTGTTCTCATTGTTCAATTCCCACCTATGAGTGAGAACATGCGGTGTTTGGTTTTCTGTTCTTGCGATAGTTTGGTAAGAATGATGGTTTCCAGCTGCATCCATATCCCTACAAAGGACACCAACTCATCCTTTTTTATGGCTGCATAGTATTCCATGGTGTATATGTGCCACATTTTCTTAATCCAGTCTGTCATTGATGGACATTTGGGTTGGTTCCAAGTCTTTGCTATTGTAAATAGTGCCACAAGAAACATACGTGTGTATGTGTCTTTATAGCAGCATGATTTATAATCCTTTGGGTATATACCCAGTAATGGGATGGCTGGATCAAATGGTATTTCTAGTTCTAGATCCTTGAGGAATCACCACACTGTTTTCCACAATGGTTGAACTAGTTTACACTCCCACCAACAGTGTAAAAGTGTTCCTATTTCTCCACATCCTCTCCAGTACTTGTTGTTTCCTGACTTTTTAATGATCGCCATTCTAACTGGTGTGAGATGGTATCTTATGAGTTAGCTTTTTCTTATAGTGAACACAATCCCACAACCAGGCTGTGCCTGTAATTTAGTCTACCTTTTCCTGGGTATATAAAAGTGGCTTAAACTAGGAGATGGCAAGAAAAAATGGATTAGTACTTTGTTGTTGCTGACATAAAGTAGATGTTAATAGTCACTAGCTTGTAATTTCAAAAGGTAAAATTATTACAGGAGAACAAATAGAACAATGAAACTCTAATGTTGACCCCCAAAACAATAAATTTAACTGCTTTTACAATAAATAGAATTACTAGTATAAATAGCAAGTCTTGCATGTTGTTTGATTAATGAAAGAACATGTTTTCATACCTTTGAGAAGAAAATACTGAATCATTGATGGAAACTTGAAAAAAGTGTTTCAGCTGCTACAATCATTTATGAAAAACTTTTAGGTTACACTAATGAAAAGAATGTATAGAAACAAATATTGGAAAGTTATGACACTAAAAATACAATCGCTGACATTTGAATATAGTTAATTAGGGGAAAACAGAAGTCTGAAATTAAGGAAAAGCCAAAATTGTTATACTTTTTTTTTTTTTTTTTTGAGATGGAGTCTTGCTCTGTCACCAGGCTGGAATGCAGTGGCATGATCTCAACTCACCGCAACCTCCAACTCCCTGGTTTAAGCTATTCTCCCACCTCAGCCGCCCGAGTAGCTGGGATTACAGGCACATACCACCATGCCCAGCTAATTTTTGTATTTTTCATAGAGATGGGGTTTCACCATGTTGGCCAGGATGGTCTCAATCTCCTGACCTCGTGATCCGTCTGCCTCGGCCTTGGAAATTGCCGGGCTTACAGGCATGAGCCACCGCTCCCAGTCTTACACTCTATTTTTAGATGTTTGAGGCAATGACTAATATGCATTTTTATTCATTCATTAATAAATATCAAGTGCCATCATCCTATATATCATCTGATTTGCAAAGCAGTTTTCACATATGCTTCTCTTTATAGTAATGTCCTTTGAGGGTTGACGGCAACTAAGGAGCTTTGTCAATTAAATATTCCTAAATGTGGAGGGAATCTGCAAAGTAAATGCAAACGTTTATTTCCCTTTCTCTTATTAAAAATGAATTATCAAGGCCCGGCATGTCTTCTTGTAGTAGAGCGATGGAGGAATTATTCAGAAAGTACTATCAGTGCTCATATGTCACCTTGAATTCTGAGCATCCTATTTAGCACTCTAGTATGAAAATATGCCATACTATCGTAGCACATTCTATAGAAAACCATGCATAAATAGAATACAACATAAATAGAATAGTGAAAAGCAATAATGTTGAAAGCTGTATCATTTTTTAACTTACAAAGTGAACTTTTTTATCAGTTGAAACAGCAAGCAAATAAAATTAGCCATTGAAGATTCAAAACTAAGAGTCAACCGGAGTTGCTGTCTAATTATTTATGTTTTGTTGGAGATATAAGAAATCTCAAAGCTTGGCCCTGCTTCAAAGGAAAGAATGTTGGGTAGGTAGGATAGAGGTGGGGGTAGTCGTGGAACTGTTAAGGAAACATTTATGTGAAAATACACTTACGATGTTTTAATAAAAGCTAAAGGATATACAGTGTGCTGGATTTTGTGTGCAAAACTTTCATTTTGTTCCAGTTAAATACTGAGTTCTAATGTACAGAAGTGAGAAATTTAGTGGCAAATCCAAAAAGAAAAGAAAAGAAAACAAACAGACTTGTCTTCATTCTGAAGTACCAAGGCAACCATCCAAGTGGTAGAAGATCTTCGGCACCATATGTGCTGTTCTTCCTACGGGGATGACATTTTAAACTTAACTGAAATGACTGGGAGTATTTGAATTCTGCCAGATTCTTTTCACTTCATCTCAACATGGGATGACTCTTCTCAGTAGAATGTATTCTTGGAAGAATCCGCACTTCCTGCCAGTGTCCTTTCATGTCATGTAGTTCACATCACTGAACACAACTCAGGGTCACAGCTCAAGGTCAAAATGCAGATATGGCAATGTGAGGCATATCTGAGGGTCTGCATCTGGGCACCAATTTCCCTGTCTCCCCATTACACATCTTCTTTCTGTCTCAAGGGTACCAAAGGATTATTTGTTGCTTTTAAACCTTGCTATTTGCTCCCACACTGAATAGAGATTACAGTCCCCCTCCAGCCCTTTAAAAGTCCAACACACCAAGCTTTGCCATGTGTGAGCAATCTACAGGCACTATTAGCCCCGCTTGAGTAGCTCTTGATAACACTCTCTAGGAAGTCAATTAAAGATGTCAGGAGGTGGGCTGGACTGCTTTTCTTTTACTAACAGGCATTCAGAGAGTGGAAGATGGAACTGTCAGAAACAGGTGATTTTGGGTTGTCAAGAAACTAAGGCTCCTGATTTGTTTTGTCTTTCCCCCCATTATTTCAACTTTTTTCTTTTTGTGATCTCTTTTAGTTTTTAGCCAGCAATAGCTATATAATATGGAGGACAAAGCACCTAGTGTAATAAATGACAATAGCATTTGCTTAGTGTAAGTTTAAAATATAAAGAGAGATAAAGTCTTAGAAATTTGAGCATAGTGAGAATTTGTGTTAAGGAGTTACTTTTTGTGTTAAAATGCCTGTATATAAATACAAGTTAAATGGCTGTTCACTAAGAACTGGTCATAAAATTTGATCGGTATTATATTAGAGTAATTCTCTGTGCTTGCTTCCCATACAACAGGGATCACTTTCTTTTGCTACAAATCTTGACCCTTTTATGTGCTTTCACTGAGAAAGACTATCCAAAGAAGTAAATGACTAGACTTTATTCTAAATTAATATGAAGCAAAGTGTCACAACTATTTATCTAAGCTAATGAATGTAAGTGTTTAAACCAGATTATTCTGTCATCCTAAGTATTATTTTGTTCAGTCAAAATAGTATTTGTTAAATATTATATAAATTTACCATTTGTTAAATTAATGTAATAATAGAGAAATAAACATTTGATTGTATTTGAGCTACAACCTAGTTATACATTTATATACTAATCAGGAGAATTATCACTGTGAGCAAATATATACGTTATAAGAGACTGTGTATAACTTTAAATATCTCTATTTGATTATTCAAAACCATTATAATGCCAGGTGTGTGCTAAATGTCAAAAAACTCTTTCAGTTAATCCTTATTGCCACCTTAGATAAGAGGCGCCATTATCCCCATTTCACAGATGAAGAAGCAAAACGTTAGAGAGGGTAAATAACTTGCTCCAAATGGCGTAGCTGTGAAGCAACAATACCAGGACTCAAACCACAGGCTTTCAGTCACCAGAACATGTGGTTATAACCTCCAGGGAGCAAAGAATAGCTGAAGACGCAAGATTCTGTTGGTACCTGCAATTGCAGAAAATATAACCTATAAGAATTATGTGACTCTCAGAAGTAAACTGTCTCCAAGATGGTAACATACAGTTTTGAATGTTTCAATAACAGTGAGTGAGGAGAGAGAAAAGATTGAGGCTGACGAGAAAGTTTGTGTTTGCTGGAAGAAGAGGCTGGCTTAAATTTTTCTTAAAAAGTGAAAACCAATCCTGAGGGTTTCCGCATAGCCATTAGGAAAAGCTGCCCTAGTTCCTTACACAGGAATGTAATACTGATCAGCAATTCACTCACCATCACCTTTTGTTCTCCAGTTTTTTAATGAAAAAAAGGCAACTGTACAGAATCAAGCCCATGTTAGGGATTTATTCAAAGAAGCCAGTGTCATCATGAATTTTGAAGTAAAAATGGATTTAGCCTAATGTTCAAAATCACCATCTCACAGCATGGCGTAATAACTGATTATAATGAAGACCTTAGTTACTAAGCTAAATTATTTTTAGTATACTTCTATTATTAGGTTAAGAAATTGTAAAATATGCCTGTTACATCTGATTTCATCACAATATTTTTAAAGTATAAGATCTAGAATTTAAAAATGATCTATTTTCAAATCCTGGCCACTTTTGTTAACTAGATGAACTTGACATCTTGGAACCTCTGTCTTTTCATTTATAAACCTGCCAACCTTAAAGGGTCATTGTGAGTATTCAATTGACCTTATAGACAAGAGATCTTAACCATTTAATAGATATTGTTTTATTCCACCCCACTAGACAACTGCAGTATTTTAAAATAAACATTCAGAACATGATTTTTAAAAGGTTATGGATGTGATAAGAAGTGATACAAGCTTCTGACTTTTTTTCTGACCATTTGAATACATGAAATTTAGGAGTTAGTGTTTACCTTTGAAAATAAGAAACTACTAGTGTTTCACAGATCATTCAATGAGTATTACATTCCTTAGTAAAACAAGAGATAAGCAACTACCCATATATTGAGTAAACTCAACAATTAGACCAATATAAGGAACTTTCTACTAAAGATGCACGTGTAATAATTAACTATATCCAGTTTAGTAATGACAAGAATTGAAATTCATTATTCATCTGTTTATTCAATAAACACTTATTGTGCCCCTACTGTGTGCTAAGGATACCATTCTAGACTCTGGAAATACAACAGCAAGCAAAATGAACTCGGTTCCTGCCTTCATGGAGCTAGCTTACATTTTATTAAAAGCAGATGGATACTGAACACAAACAAGAATAATTTTACACAGTACTATGTGACATTCAGGGGAGAAAACAGAGGAATATGATATGTGTGATCTTGCTGCTTCTTTAGTTTGGGTAGTCCTAACAGGGAAAGTGAAGAAGTGATATGTAAACTGAGATTTGACTAAAAGAAGAGGAGAGGCGTAGGAAGTCATGGGGAGAATAACAGTTCACAGGCCAACTAAATGATGTAGAAACAAGACCCAAGGAAGTAACTGGCCCTGCTAGAAGAAAAAGGCCAGCATGGCTGGGAAAGAAGGGAGCAGAAGAGGTAGATACTATGAGATGAGAGGTCATATCTCTTGAGCCTTGTAGGCCAGGATAAGAATTTGCATGTTTTTCTAAATGTCATGGGGGCGGTGTGTGTGGAGGGGGGGCTGGGGGGGGGGGTGTCCGTTGGAGAATTTTATGTAAAAAGATGCCAAGGTTTATTTTGATAATTTTAAAGAGGTTCCTCTGTCTGCTGCAGGAAGAATTGACTGTAGGATGGACAGGAGTAAGAGGAAGATTGTTCAGTTGGCTGCTGTATACTCAGAGAGATGTTGGTGGCTCAGACAAAATGACAGGAGTGGAAGTGAAGAAAATCGGGTGGATTCTGAATAAGTTTCAGTCATTGGACGTTACTAATGGTCGGGATGGTGTGAGTGTGTTCATGGGTGACAGAAAGGGAGGAGCAATAATTCCTTGAGCAATTCATAGCAGATGCTACCATGTACAAAGACAGTGAAGACTGAGGAAATCAAGACTTGTATGGCAGAAATCATGAATTCCGTTTTGGTAATGCTGAGTTACTCTTAGACGTTCAAGGCACTGTCTAGCAGGCAGGTGGATACGAGACTGCAGTTCCAGGGTAGCTCAGGCTGGAGGCATGTATTTTGGGACCATCAGCTGGAGGCAGACCCAGCAGGGGTTCACTCGGAAGAATGTGTGGCTGGGACACTCCATTTTGAGTACTATTTTCTAAGGGCAGGAAGTCTTTGGCAAAGTAGATGGATGAGTAATGGCTAGTTGGAAGGAAATTAGGAAAAGTATTCCAGAAGACAAGGTAAAAAGCACACATTTAAATTAGATACATTTTAATGCAATGCTTTCAAGGTAATGATTTCATTGTGCAGGAATTGAGGGGGGAATTTAAAAAATGTAGGAATTTTCCACATATTAACCCTTAGCAAATATATATCTAGCACTTGTTGTAGATAAGGTACAATGGGAGAGAAACATGGAGTTTTTATATCTGCATTGGAGAGAATAGCTAATAGCTAATTTCCATTTTTTTCCATGGCCATCTGACTCTTCAGTCTTATAAGGTATTGATATATTATGTAGTAAAGGAAATTAATCACAATATTTTATTAAGCCGTCCACTGTTGTATGGAAGTCTTATTTGACCAAATATTTTAAATATTGAAAAGAAAATGATGGCTATATTAGTATACTTTTGTATCATTTTAAATGATTTTCAATTGCTAATAACCACCATCTCTCATATGACTTTTTTTTATAATTGAAAAAACAACAACAACTGGGACTCTCTGTTTAAAAAAAATATGTTTTTAGAACATGCAATTTAATTATTGGTCTGCTTAATATTTGAGATTTATCGAAAATATAGAGTGAACCTTTTTTTATGCAAATTTATTCAGTTCTAAAAATAACTAAATGATAATAAAACATTCTTTTTTTCTTTACATCATCTACAGTAATGAAGCTGTTACCTCTCAGTGTGCATTTTAATGAATTTTAACTAACATTTTAATGAGCCAACATTATTATAGACCCAAGGATTAGACAAAATTGAATTTACCGGTATTGAGAAAAGTTCACCAAAAGTTAATTATACTGTTTAAAGATGGAATATAATATATTTTATGATAAACCATCAAGTATCATCCTATATGAAAAATCGTGCTAATGGTTAAATAACATTATATTTATGCTGTACATAGATATATTCTTCATCACACTTTAAAAAATTAACGATATTTTTGTTTTTCTATATTCAATCTATATGAAATATAAAAGGCATAGCATATCAAAGAAAATAAATTAATATTCTTATAATATTAGATTTTTCAAAAAATATTTTTTAAAGAAATCTCTATGAAGAATTGTTATAAGTTTTTATTTTTTTAAAGGAGGAATGATTTATAATTTTCTTGATTTACTTTTTTTGTTTTTTCTGAGACAGAATCTTGCTCTGTTGCCAGGCTGGAGTGCAGCAGCACTATCTTGGCTCACTGCAATCCCCTCCTCCTGGGTTCAAGCCATTCTCCTGCACCAGCCTCCCGAGTATCTAGGATTACAGGCCCGTGCCACCACACCCAGCTAATTTTTGTATTTTTAGTAGAGACAGGGTTTCACCATATTGGCCGGGATGGTCTCCGTCTACTGATCTCAAATGATCCGCCCGCCTCGGCCTCCCAAAGTGCTGGGATTACAGGTGTGAGGCACCATACCTGGCCTGATTTATTTACGTGAAATAGATTTATAAACTCACAACTTATAATTTGAGAGAGAAAAATAACTTTTCATAAAATTGATAATTTTGGGTAATAATTGATATTTTGGCTTCTATAGAAGATGTATTAACAACTATAAGCCACTCTCAAGTAAACCACAGTTAGTAATACTTGTTCCTTCCTTTAGAACCTCCTCACTCTTCATTCAGTATTCTATTGAGGCACTGAAGGGACTTAAGTCTCAAATCAAAAGGTTGTCATCGAATTTGTCTTTATGTTTCTTGTGCCTAGTTCATAGTAGTTAATGTTAAATAAAAAGAAAGGTCTTTCTCAATAGTAAAGTTTGTGAATTCTTAGTCTATCTTTGAAAAAAACTCATTAGTTGAATTGTATATTTTGATCAGGCTTAAGTTAAGGGCATGCTTACCAGCATCCTACAGATATTTTATTGACATTTACATTTCAAAGCACCTAATTGTAGAAAATTGCCATTTGTGTCACTGAATGACTCTTCTAAGAAACTACGTTTCTGTACTCTCTTCGCAACTCTTTGTGTTAAATCCAGCTGGGAAAGATAGTATGATTTGAAAACACTCTCCGTCAACATACTTTTTCTTTATGCATTGAGTTTAGACATTGGTAAACATACGTATTAACAAGTAATTAACACATTTACAGGGTTTTAAAGAAGTATAAAGTAGATGCAGGGAAGTCTTCCTCCCTTATTCTTTATATTCCAGTATTTTTTTTTCCTGCAAATGCATTTGTTATTATTAGTTTCCTGTGTGTTCTTTCAGAGATTGTTTTATGTGCATGCAAGCACATTCCAGCATATTTCTTTTCCTTTTCTAATTAATTAAAGCATCCAATGCATATTTCAAACCCAGCTCTGAAACTCGCTGCTCCAAAAAGACTTACTTAGGAAAACAGTTTCCTCCATTTTACCTCATGGAATTTTAAGTGTACTTGTCCCCAGTGATTCATACTTTTATTTTTCAGTTGGTGGTTTTTGAGTTAGGCATGGTAACTTTCCTAGATCTCTGTAGTACTGTGAGTGGAACATCCTTCACTGAACTGTCTTGTGCTCCTAAAGTGTGCCATGTGGAGACGGTAACAAAACATGGAGCACATACTTGAGTTTAAAAAGTGGACTATTGAAAAATAAAACTCCTCTGTGACCTCACAGAGGTAGTCTCAACAACTAGAGCTGGTTGAAAAGTGAAAAACAAATATCTAAGTTTGTTATCAATTTAACAGAGCAAAATTAAGCGTCCTATTAAAATCAACTTTTAAAAATGAACTAGGTAAAACTTACTGGGCAAAATGTATACTTTTTGATTGGGAAGAACCATGGATATTAGTACTGTATAACATAAAATAGTACCTCTAAATATGTTTGCTTTTAGAATTATATATAAATTCCTACTCCTTTAATACTTATTCATAGCGATGATCACTTTTAGCAATTGCAGAGTAATTGATTGACCCCTAAGACATTAAGGTCTGAAAAATTTTATATATGGGACAGGGTTATTAAAGATTATTATTATTGTTGTTGTTATTATTACTTTTCTTGAGACAGAGTCTCACTCTGTTGCCCAGGCTGGAGTGCAGTGGTGCAATCATGGTTCACTGCAGCCTTGACCACCTGGGCTCAAGCAATCTTCCCACCTCAGCCTCCAAAGTAGCTGTGACTACAGGCGCACACCACTACGTCTGGCTAATTTTTGTATTTTTGGTGGAGATGGGATTTCACCATGTTGCCCCAAATGGTCTTGAACTCCTGAGCTCGAACCCCCATCTCATGGCCTGTCAAAGTGCTGGGATTATAGGCGTGAGCCACCATGCCTGACCTCTTGAAGATCATTAACTATTGGACAGTCAAAGGAATTAAAAATTGACAGCCATGAAACTCATTTAAGATCAGATTCAAAAGTAAGATTCAAAGTCTTTCTTGTTTACTACACTACATCTAATTCCTAATGACAGTAACTCTTTTAGGAACGACTTCCTTTACTTTTCATTGTACTTTACAAAGATCACTTGTGTAGGCTTCATAACAAACCAAAGACAAAGGCTTTTTTAAAACCTTCATTTTACAGATGAAAAAAGCTGAAGCTAAAATGGCTGAAGGACCTGTAATAATTTAATAATAAAAGTGGATAATCATCTGGATAATAAAAGTAACAGAACGGAGACAACGCAGGCCGTGTGACTGGGCCCGTTATCTTTCCCACAGTGCTGTGCTGCCTTCCTGCCAAATAGTAGCAGCTCCATAAACACGTGTTAAATGGGAGTTCCAGGTCCCTAAGAGGAACTGGCATATGGTGGAGGAGATTTAGAGTGCGTTCCAGAAATAGAGAACAAACTGTGTTTAGGCCCTAAAAAAGAAAAGAGCATATTACGTTTCAGGACCTGAAGAAAGGCCTGAGGAAGTACGGGTTGAGGATTATGATTGAGGGGACAAAGAAGAGGCTGTAGAGATTATTTTAGAGAATAGACCACATCGAGTTACAGGGGGAAGAAGGGAACTATTCAGCCTGAATTTCCTGGAACCGTCCTGGAATAATTATTAATAGTACTTCCTTTGGATTTCAAAGGTGTTAGGTTGGAAGGTGAAAAAGAAAGTTATCCAATTCTTAGATTATGCTGAAGATTTTTTTAACATTTCAGAATGAATGAATGAATGCATTTCCTCCTTTACTACTTGGGATATTAGAAGGAAAATGAAAAGTCTTTTAGTCCATATTTCGTACCTGTCAGTTTTATCAACTGAGAGCAGCTTCAGTGATTGGTTCTCCAGTGATATATTGAAGCCATTTGTCATAAGGCCCTCGCCCTCTAAAGCAAAGGTCTTTCCTTTAAGTAAACATGGGGAAAATATGTCAAGGGCAGTATTAAACATGTGCATTAGAAATTACTCAATCTGTATATAACATTTGATTATTTACTAGCCAGTAATTTACTTCAAAAATTATCCCATTTGCCAACTTCAGATTTTGTTGTTGTTGTTGCTGACATTTTAGACAACTTGACCTACATTCACAATAGCCATAATTTGTTCATCAAGAGTACCAAGAAAACAAGATTCTAATTTTACTGTTTGTAGACAGTTTTTAGAGGGAGTAAGGTTAATATGGTGTGTGAAAAAAGCCAAAAAGAGGTTAAGGCAGTTTGTGAATTTTAGTAATATGGCATAATAAATTGCCTTGATTAGGTCAAAATAATGGAGGTTTAGTAGACTTTCTGGTAAATCTTATTTATCAAGTTTGGTATCATCCCAGGGAGAGAAACTAAAACCATCTCATGCAGCTAAGTAAGTAGTAACTACAATGTAGAGAGCTGCTTCCTCTCCACCCAGACAGGGAATGGCTATGATTGTTTTTTACCTCCAAGCATTCTGAGAGTGAAAGTGTAGTAAGTCCTCAGGCTAGGAGAAACAGGGTAGCTCAGGGAATACATACAGAGCTAGAGACTCAGAAGGCAGTACTATTTATTTTCTTATTGTTGAGCACATACTCTATGGATGGCCAAGGTGGCTCCAGTGTGTATCAGAGGAAAAGAAGGATTTCATTGAAAACTCTACTTAAGAAGGCTTCCTTCCAGTTTCACCTAAGATGTGAAAGTTTGATTAAAGCATCCATGAATTTTAAAATATTTAAATACTTTTGGGTAAAACACATATTATTAATTCTCTTCGTGAGAACTCAGTATTACTTATACCTTAAAAAGATACTCAGTATTTGTTGTTTGATATCAGTTTGTCTTTAGGAATATAAGAAATTGTGCTTTTCATAAGTAAACAAAGATCTTCAAGCACATTGTTCTCCAATCACTGTCAGTGGTGTAATATGAATTTTCTGAGATAATTTAAATTTGGTATTTGGGACATTTGCATTTATAAAAAGTACTTGGATATGCTCCTTGCTTCCTCTTCTGCTGAACTGTCAGAAGATGGCGATGCTTTTGAAGATTTATGGTAGATGGGTAATGAGATTGCTGAATGTTAACTACTGTATTCGGAATTCATTTAGTAGCAAAAGAAAAGAAGGTTACTGGGTTTGGGATAGAGTAGAGAAGTGATAGAGCTATTTTTAATCAGCGAATTTAAAAATCAATATGATACCTTCTGAATTAGGATACATTTCAAGCCTCTTGTCATGTAGCAATCAAGTAGAACATTTCCTGAAGAATATAGGATGCCAAATTGGATCTAATTCAGTAAAATTTGTGATGGTGTAATGCCCATATTTTGTGATGTGGACATATCAAATTTTAATATTGGAAGACTAAGACCAAAAAATCCACAAGCATGTGGAATATGTTTTTTAAATTTAAAATTCTAATATAATCTATGCAGTTAGGCTTTGGTTATGTACCAATGCAAAAGAGGAACATACACCGTGTACTCTCAAACTGCTCATTTTTAAGTTTATGGATTATGATGTGATCCACGTGAACCCCCTATCTAGGACCTCCAACGGTTGTGGTTACAAAATGTGTTGTTAAAATAGCTAAAACGATGGAAAGGGTGAAATTGGCAGAATCAAGTTGTGAGCCCATAGATATAATTATATTTCTACTCTATTCAGAGATGTGTTGAGTTTCAGGTAGAGGAGAAAAAAAGATAAAGCAACAGTAGTGTTGAAGTAACTGGCAAAGAAGGTTGACCTTGACCTTCTTTTCCTTTCAACCCTCATTTCATCAGCAGGGGTGAGATTACTTTGAGACCCTGCCAATAGGTAATAAATAACACATAAATTCCAGGACACCCTTGCACTGTAGGGTGCCCTAATGTGTAATAATCCTTAGACTATTGAGTTTATAACTCATGACATCTGGCAGTTACTTGGCATTGTAATTCATGTTGATCACGCACATCAGAATACACGACGGTAGAGAAATATCGGAGCAATAACACGTTGATACCAGGAGAGGCTAGAATGACAAAAGATGCTGCGGAAGCTGTGTACCTCTGTGAACTGTGCGCTGGAATGCTGTGAAAGCTAATATCTTCAGATAAGGACTGACAAGGTGGGAGGAGAGCAGCGATCTGTTGGGATCCAGAATAATGCAGCACATTAATAGGTACTTGATAACACTCTTTATTTCCTTTATTCAAATGGACAACTATAGCTATAAGTCAGTAATGAATCTTGAAATTTGGATTTAAATACATACTTAGATATATTTTAAGTGTACGTGTAAACAAATGTATTGAATTCAAGTTTTGTATAAATATATATGAATGAGATTTAATACTTTAGTTTTTGTTTTCTTTGGTCTAATGGTAAGGTAAGGGCTAAATGAGGAGGGGATGCAGAGAGTTGGAGAAAAATGAGAAGCAGCAGGAAAACAAGGTAGGCGTTCTACAGAGCACCCGTAACGCGCTGACCCGGTGCCTAGCAGCCTACGTACTCTGTCTGAAGACATGAGCTAGGCCCATGGGACCTGAACCAGACGGAAAAGCTTGATGCAGACAGATGGTTATTTGTAATCATCCTGTAAATGTAAATTCTTTAAAGCTGGTGGGCTTGCTGGCTCTATCATCTCTCTGTCTCTCTATCTCTCTATCTCGCTATCTATCCCCAAACCCAGATCTAAGAAAAGTAGGAGGCCGTATTATAAGCTTGAAACAATCTGGTGTTTCCCCTTGTTATCATCTTAAAAAACACTAATTAAAAACAATAAGCTAGGCTGTGTAGTTCTTCATTTTGAATTGACTGTATTATATCTTCTTATGCCCAAAGTTACAAGCATTGCTTTGAACAAGCCAAGACAGTTGTGTCCGAACAGGGCAGTGCTGAAAGGCAGTTGCTCGTGCAGCAGAGCAGAGCGTTTTGGGAGCATGGTGAGGTGGCTTTTGTTCTGCAGCTGAGGAAGGCGTTGCCTTGCACATGTTTAGGTTAGTACTAGCATTGCTAGAAACCATCCTCCTCACATGCTGTGTTTGGACACAATCTCTAACTTGATCTGGTGTCTTTGAGCTTTCTGTGATTTTGGAGGCAGCAATGCCATGTGAATGATTCTGTGGGCGATGGCTCTTTAAGGGAGAAAAAAGAGGAACTGATTAAACATTAATTAGCTTCAATCCACAGCTTCCTCATAAGCTAATGGGTAGGCTCTGCAGATCCCTGTCAAATATCACATGCTAGGCTTTGCCAAAAATAGGACTTCCAAGTGTTGAAGGCATGCCAACTGCTGGCTTTTTAACTGCAAACCAAAGGAAATGATTGCCAGAGACAGGCCTGGAGTCTGCCGTGGTCAGATGTCACCAGTTTGCAGTGCCACATGTGATCCAAGAGTTTATGAATGATCTCAACACTTGGTCCCCAAGGAGAACATATGCATTACAGAGGTTATGGATACAAATTACAGAGAGCGCAATGTTTCCATGCAATTTCTAAGAATCCTTCAGCAAGTTCTAAACATTAATGGAAAACATTAAGGAAGACTTGGCACTCTTCGCAGGACTTCAGATTATCTTGTGGGTGAGGACAGAACACGGCTAAAAAAAGGATTCAAGAATAAAGACTTGGCTAAGAAACTCGAGGCTGGCCATTCCTCCTGGGTGAATTATGCGTGTGTTTGTGTGTTTTATTCCCCGCAGAATACTAGACTTCGCAAAATGCTGTGACTTGAAAATGAACAAGTCACAGGGCATTCTTGTTTATTCAACATGTTCCAGTTCATACCGCCGGTTTCTCTGGATCGTTTGCTCAGTGAATGTGCCCGTACACAGCCTCTCGCTGGAGGTGGGGTGAGAGCTTCTCGTGTTGGTGTTGTCAGCGTGCTACAGGGTGCCAGAGTGTCAGCCTGCACAGCGGCCCCCGGATGTCTCCCCACTGAGTTCTTTCTCTCCCATTCCCCTTCTGTGCAGAAGAAACCACTTAGGACTTATGCCCACAGGTTCAGATGTTATTGTCTATTTAACTGGTGCCTAGCCCATCCTGACCGCATTTTGTTCAATGGTACCAAATGTAATAGAGTAGTCCCTTGTGAATGACAATCTGTATTCAGTTGTTTCGTCATCAAAACTTCGGAAAAATACAAGATTATTATGCCGTGTCAGTGGGGAGCTTCTGGTTGAAAAGGGAAACTTACACTGGCTTAAATATAAAAGGAAGCATATCTAGAAAGTCCAGAGCTAGCACGGTTTTCAGAATTAGTTTGTCCAGCCATGTCCTTAAAAACCCAGATTGCTTTTGCACTCGGTTCATAGTTCCAGTTTCATCCTGAGGCTCGAGCTCCCCTTGGGTTCAAAGTGTGGCTGCCACCTACAGTCTCGTAGTCCAGGAAGAGACAGGGCGCTTTCTTCACGTGCCGAGTGGAAGTTCCGAGCTGCTTGCTGGCTGGCGTTACATCCAGGCATTCCCTGTGGTAACTGGTGGTGGTGGTGGTGGCCGTGGTGTTGGTAGGGCTGGGGGAATAATCCGTGCTAGTTTTATGAGTGGCCATCACTTTTTTTTCCTCTTAATCCATTGTAATAATTTACTATGATACACTGTAATTTGCGCTACCGGTTTTTCTGGCTGACATAAGTCTGTTTTATTCTTTGAGTCGCTGATTTCTGACCTTCTTGAACTGTCTGGCTTTCATTTTACAGATACATGAGCATGTAGGTAGGCAAGCCAAGGATTCTATTTCTCAATTCCAAACACTCAAACTGTTCTTCATAGATGACATTTTAAAATCAAATTAAAACCTTGTGGTCTATTTTATGTAATAAAAAAAGGCTGCAATACACATCTCAAAGAAGAGCACATCAATTCAATCAACCAATCAACAATATTTGGTTAACTTTTCTGATACCCTTCAACTTGAGAGCTCTTTGGAGGGTTACCCAGTCCAGTTAAGTAGATAAGGAAAGACTTCAGGTGAGTGAGTCCAAAGCTGATGCGGAATGAAGAGTATGTACTCCAGAAAGGCACAGGCGAAAGTAAGAGAACAAAGGGACAGCTAGGAGTGACTTTCAGGCAGAAAGCCCATCATATGCCAACGTCCAATGATAATTAGGTGTTCCTTCATATCCCTAGGGCGTGGAGGTTACAGAACTGTCCCTGATGAGCCTGGAGACATATGCAGGGACCTGATTCCAAACAACATTTGAAATCATATTAAGGAGAGAATTGTATCTTGAGAGCCATTAAAAAGTGTTAAAAAGGGAATTGACATGATCACATTTGCATTTTAGCTAACTCATAATAGCTACAATGGAAAGTTTAAAGGAAGAATCAGAGAAAAAGGTCAAATAGGATATTCTTACAGCAATTCATGGAATAGATAAGGACATTCCGAACTAGGGCAGTGGAGAGAGGATAAATAGACCCAGATGATATTGCAAATCAGTGCAGCATAATGACTGTGTAAATTCTAGTGTCAGACACACTGGGTTCAAACCCCGTACTTACCTAACACAATAGATGAGTCTCCAATGACCTATTCTATATCCATAACACAGTCATTGGCACATAGTATGTACTCACTAAATTTTGGCTATTATCATAGAACAAGTTATTTTAAAAATAGATTAAAAGCGTCATTATATGTGCCTGTTAATTTTTAAAAGCAAATTTAAAAAATTCTTACTGAAAATCGGCACATAATTATATATATTATATGTACGGATAAGTAAAGGCTCCTGAGTATCCTTCTATGTATCAAAATTTACTGAAGCTGTATTCACAAACTAAAATGTATGTCCTATAAGGAACTGCTTGAGACTAGAGGTCAGTCTTCTACTGAGAAGTCCGGATGTCATTATGCCACGTAGCTCCAGCAGTTCCGACACATACACAGAGACAAAACCTGCCTGCAAGAAACCCTTGTGTTCAGTGTTGTTTGGGTTGCCTGTGGTTTTCAACTGCTGTTGGCCATACCTTTCATTACAATTTTTTCTTAGATTATCTTTCGCACAATATTTAGTTGGTTGTAGATAGTATTCTTTAGTCAGTGATGTGTGCCAATTCTTTTATCAGTAACATTTTAGGCTTTACCCTTCTAATAACTTCTTTGGGGTCATGTGCACATTGTGGTTTAGAAATATATCTTTCAGAAGTCCATTAATTATACAATCTCACCTCATTGTCATTACTAATTTGTTTTAATAAACTAAGATGGAAATGACTATGTAGTGATTTGCCTAGACCGAGGTTAAAAAAAAATTCTAAGAACTATTGATTTAAGACAAAACAGACAGGGTTTGGGATGGGAAAGAATATGGGATTATAAGGAACCAGGAGTCAAAGATATAAGCTCTAAAATCATAGCTGGACATAAAACTTTTTAAAGGCACTCTGTTAGTTACCTGTTGCTCCGTAACAAATTGCTACAAAATTCAGTGGTGACTTGAGTCCTCAAGGGTGTTTGGACTGAGGGCCTTGGTTTCTTGCCAGGCGTTGGTGACTTCATATCCTTGCCAAACAGGCCTCTCCATTCTGCAACATGGCACCCTGCATGATCAGAGGAAGTATGTGAAAGAGAGTAAGAGAGGAATTCAGACTTTCCCTCTAAAGATTCAATAACTTAGTCTGCTGAAATACACTGACAGTAGACATATTAACACGAGAAAAAGGCTACATATTTACTACGCACACGTGTGCATAGAAGCCACACAAAATATGAGACTGAAAGAAAGGTCAAATACTTGAAGCTTAATTATTCTCTTCACAGAGGAGAAAGAAGTGGGAGATACAGGCAATTTTAGAAGAATAAGTGATTTTTTGAGGAAATGAATGGGTCTGAAGAACAAAGGGTGGCCTGGGACAAAGTTTCCCTGGGCTCTGGGTGCAGTGTCGACTCTGGTCTTTCCTCCTGCAGTATGCACCAGTTTCCCCTGGTTAATGAGATATCTGAGAAAGGAATTCAAATAATTGAATATCTTCTGGACGACAGGATCTTTAGGTAGACAGGGGATCGTTAGAGAAAGCCCTTTCTTCTATTAGCTATTCAGTGGGTGCTCTTAGTTTAAAGTCTAAAGTGGCATATTTTGGGGTGTCATTTTCTAAGCCCCAATGAGAGACAGACAGAGAGAGAGAGAGAGAGAGAGCGCTAAAACATGCAAGTCGCAATCGTTTATAACCTGATCTTGGAAGTGGCATCCTATCACTTTGTAACATTCTGTTCATCAAAGGTAAATCACTAGGTCTAGTTCATGTCAAGGGGAGGGGATATACAAAGGGAATAAATAACAGAAGGGAGTGACCATTGGAGAATAGAGCAAGGGCCTACCACAGGCACTTGTCATTCATGACATTCTTGTTAATATATTTGTTAACCGATTCATAGGAGAGTGTTGAGCACATTACAACATTCAATACATACCTGCAGAATTTTAATTTGTCAGAAATCTCTATGTCACAGATGTGAACTATATTGTATCAAGTCCTCTAGTAATTTAGAATGTTCCAATTTTCCAAAATAATTTCCTAAGTCAACCGGCCTCCCAATGTAAAAAACAGGCAAATATAATTCAGGTTATATTATGATTAGCTAAGTGAACTATTTATATGTGTTTTCCAGCTCACATATGGAAATGAATATTTGGGTTCTGGCCATTTACCTATTCCCCCACCCCACTCCACAGAGATTTGAACCCTGTATTCTATCTTAGATCTGCAAGCAAGTTCTGTATTAAAATGTACCTACTGTGTCCTTTTTCTTTTTAAATGAAATTTTAAGAATTGTATTTTTATTTGACAAGCAATCGTATGTCTTATGTATTTACTGGGTACAATGTACACCTGTTAGAAAAGCTATTGTCTGAAAGATGAAAGATAAATGTCCGTAAGGGTGTTGAGAAAAGCAGACCCTTGTATAGTTTGTTGGGGCTCAGAAACTGATACCCTGAAATATGTCACTAAAGCAGTGTCTGGGGTTCGAATATCTGAGGTTCGTTGCCTCATGCCAAGGAAATCAAGGACAGGGACACACAGGGAGTGAGTTTAAGAACAGAAGTTTAACAGGCAAAGGACAAACGCTCCCTTGTGCAGAGGGAGGGTTCCGAGCACACCTCCCAGTTGGCGACCAGAGGCGGCTGGTTTTACAGATGAGCTTGAGGACACGATGTCTGATTCCCACAGGGTTTGAAGGATAAGGTGGGACAGGTGTGTCATTTACATAGCGTGTGAAGAAGTTGGCCACCCCACCGTAACCTTTATTATGCGGGTGAGTTCTCTACCTGGCTGGCAGCATGTTGCCTGCTCCTTTACTGCACCTGTGGTGACAAAAAAAAAAAAAAAAAAAAAAAAAAAAAAAGCGGAAGGCGGAGCCTCGGTGTTAAACAGACTTGGCTTCCAGGTATCCCTTTGTGTTGGCGCAGCTGCCAGCATTCACCGTGCAAGCTTCTGGCTTGCTTCTCTATGTCTGCAGCTCGGTTTTACAGGCTGCCCTTTGTTAGAAATTATTTGGGGCTGTTTTTTGTTGAAAGGGAGGCCTCGCTGAGGACTGGTTTGCCCTCACTATCTGCCTACGTAATTTCTAGCTCCTATAGCAGCACTTGGACATGCTGAACTGAAGAGGAAGCCTCAAGATCTCTCTGACCTTCCTCCTCCAAACCCCCGTCTCTCAGTCCTCTGTGTCTCAAAGCACAGGATGAAGCTGTTCTCCAGAGTTTCTTACCTGCCTAAAGTCCGCACCTACCAGAGAAGAAAACCACTGCCTCTGGCCCTTCCCTGAATGCTCATGAGCTCAAACGATATTGCAGGAAGGAAGACTGAAGTCGGACAGCAAACCTGGGCAAACTTTCCTCAAAACCAAGGTCCCTTTGTGAGCTGAAAAGACTTTGTCCCAGGCTGTTGTATGTTCTTTAAGCTTATTGAATCCGCCTAAAAAGTATCTATACTTCCTCATCTCTCTTTCCCCTAAGAAACAGAGTATATAACATTGGTGTACCGTAGCGATACTAGACAATTACTCTGTGATTCTCCTCAGGGCACGCTAATACATTATATACCTTTTCTCCAACTAATCTGCTTTTTGTGAGTTGATTTTTCAGTGAAGCATCAGAGGGCAAAGGGGAGGCTTTTCCTTGGCCCCTACGACTTGCTATAAATGTAAATTAACGCAGCCATTATGGAAACAGCATATCGTTTTTCTTTGAAACGTAACGTACTGCTACCCTCTCTTCGGATTTCTTTCTCTTCATCATATGTAAAGACTTTATGGAGAATTAGGGTAACACACACAGCGGTATGTGCTCTTCTTTTGACATACTTGTCAAGCCACACTTGACAATATAGTTTTCAGTTCTTTCTAGGGTAGAGGATTTAGGGGGAATACACACACACACACACGCACACACACATTTACAATTTGAAATTGCTTTGCTATTTTCTACATTTACAAGACCATTTCAGTTCTCTTCATCCAACACATGGGAATACTTCACCGTGGCTAACACTTTCTTGTCTTTATCGGCTCAGATAAAGAGCACAGGGCAAAACCCAAGGCAGAAATTAATAATTAGCACAAAAATGGGAAGCGAGAGATGTTATTTTACTTTTGTTACATTTATGAATGTACATACAGACCCCAGAAACACATAAACAAATATCAGAATATACATATCTTCCTTCAAAATTTGAGAAGAGTAAAAATGATTTTACTCCTTTTTCTAAAAATAAGTTCTAGGCTTGCTGTGCTGGAACCTGCTGAAAAGCATGTTGTTCACCTGAAAGAGAGAGAAGAAACAATATCCTGAAGACTTAGGGTAAAATAAATGATATCACCAAACACAAACGGATATACTGAGTGCTATACAAACCCCAAAGAGCATATTACAAGTTGAAGAGGGTACGGTATCAATTATATCATTATCTCACCCTACTCTCTGGCTGAATAGTCTGAAAGCCTAAAATTACAGTTGATGTTAGATTTCTTGGCTTCATTTGCAAATTGGAGTCATTTTCCCCCTTTTTGTTGAATGCCATAAACACATGTTTTATTGTTAAAGAGTAGCAGTCCTTTTAGTTTGTTATGATGTTTTTCTTCTTTTTCCATGTCAAAGGGCCTTTTAAAAAAAATGGATTGTAGCAAATTGGTGTAACATTGTATTTCTGAATGATTTGCAATGGTCTTAAATACCATTTGTGCTTAGGCTTTTTGGCATACCATTTTTTAGGAGACCAGATCTGGAGAAGGCCCTTCAACTGGCCAGATGTGCCATTTTGGAACAGATCGAGGGCCTGCCAAAACACCATTTGTTGCCAGTACCGGATATTGTAGGGGTGCTCATCACCCTGTTACCATATTTTTGCACTTCTTAACGTTGCATAAATAGGCAGCTGTTCTGTATCTAGAATATAAATGAGTCACCAGCTTGCTCTCCCTGGAGGATTTACCTGCAAGAGGGAACCACAGTGTTAACCCCTTCTCATCAGTTGCATGAATGTCACATTTAAATGCACGCTTTCCTCAGCCCATTCAGAAGCAAATCCTTATGCATACAAATCACACCTTTCTTGCCAGTTAGACAAGGGGGCCAAAAATATGCAGTTCACAGTGCTAAAATGGAACACATTTCTTTAGCAGTGAAAGCAGTAAATTAATCAGCTTATAAACTGAGAGTGAACAATTTGTGCTGAATTATTTCTTACTGCTCCTTCAATAAGAGACAGGTTCTCTAATCTCATAAAGGGCCATGACTTCATTAAGATGGAAAACCGTGTTAAAGGATGTGTTGCAAGAGACGAGAAAAGAAAAACCCTGGAAGTCACTGAGTTGTCTCTCTGGAGCTCTTTTAAGGACAGGGAGTTTTATTTATTTGGAGAATGACAATTAACCTACAGACTTGGCACAACAAAGAAGCAGAGTGCTGAAGTGGGTCTCATTATAGGACACGGAGGGCAGTTGGTTTGACCTCATCCCCACTCACAGCACGTGATTTACATACCAGGCTACCACAAGCTGCCTAATGTTGATTTCAAACAGCTCGATGTGTGCGTGTGTCTGTGTGTGTGTGTGCATGCGTGTGTGTGTAGGTTCATTTTACCTCGAGGTACTTTGGAACCAAACTTGTCAGTGTTGGATGTCCAAGCACAGAAACAGTGAAGCCGGTCAGGAAAAGCAGAGGCAGTTGTAGTATGTGGTACATTTGCTGATCTCAACTACTTTTTTGAATGTTTACCCTAAAATTGACGTAGCTCTGATTTACCACATAAACGCAGTCCTCTAGGGCTGAGCCATCTCTCCAGGCTTTTCATCTTGTCAGGAGCAGAGAAGCACAAGTAGATAGATAGGTGACATTTGGAGAGGCAGGCATGCCAGATTTTCGGTGGTTACAGCGGAGGCCCAACCTGCTGTTCTCCTTAATGAAAGGAAGGAAATTTCAGACAGGCAAAACTGCTATAAGGGATATCTCTGCCCTGAATGTCACGCTGCCCAGATGTCACTCGGCAGGTGGAGTTGCAGAGAGAATGAAAATGTAGCCCTGCGTACGTGGGTGCTAGTGCGCTGCAAGGGTGAACTATGAGTCTGTCTTCTGAAGTGTAATGAAAACAGTGTGGATCTTGTCTATGTTCATGTCATGAGAAAGGACTTCCTCAAAGAATTCTCACCCCACTTTCCCTCACAGACCATTAGGCTTGCAGGCTCACAAACCACGTGCGTATATATATATATATACACACACACACACACACACACATATGAGTTTCTGTGTAGAAAATAGAATCATACTAATGAAGCGTTCTGCACCTTGCTTTTTTAATCAATCACACAACTGTACATGAATATTTCTCATTTTTTGACTTATTTCATTTTTAAAATTGAATTTTTGACCAAAGGTGCACGATCATTTAGTCAGCCATTCTCCTGTTGATGATCATTTATGTTGGCTCTAGAATATTTTAAGGTGGATGTAGCTATGTTCTCAGTAAAAATCCAGGCGATTTTTACTAGAACAAGGTAAACAAGACTTGAAGTGACCTTGTACAACCGAAAGCTTTAGTTACCGTCGCTGAGTTTTCTTTTCCTGTAATTATTTTTCCTCAGTGTTACGAGATGACTTCCGACAAAACCCCACAGATGTTGTAGTGGCAGCTGGAGAGCCTGCAATCCTGGAGTGCCAGCCTCCCCGGGGACACCCAGAACCCACCATCTACTGGAAAAAAGACAAAGTTCGAATTGATGACAAGGAAGAAAGAATAAGCGTGAGTTAAATTAAAATCATGGCCCAGAGAGATTGAATTTTCAGTCTCAAAATACAAAATAGATGTATTTTATCCTTTAACTTATTATTAATATAATTGTTTTTGAATGTTAATTACAATTTATACTGCCTTGAAAAGATTTAAAAACATGTGGATGAGACTATAACAGACAAAAATTATGTAAATCCAGAGTATATGAAATATTAATTGCACCAATCTGAATTGTATCTTTACCCTGCAATATTTGGCTTTTTTTTTTTTTTTTTTTTTTTTTTGAAACGGAGTCTTGCTCTGTCGCCCAGGCCAGAGTGCAGTGGTGCGATCTCCCTCACCCCAACCTCCGCCTCCTGGTTTCAAGTGATTCTCTTGCCTCAGCTTCCCAAGTAGCTGGGACTACAGGCGGGCACCTCCACGCCCAGCTAATTTTTGTGATTTTTGTATAGACAGGGTTTCACCATGTTGGCCTGGATGGTCTCCATCTCATGACCTCATGATCCACCCACCTCAGCCTCCCAATGTGCAGGGATTACAGGTGTGAGCCACTGTGCCCAGCGGATGTTATAGCTCTTTTATAAAAACTCCAGAAGCTTCTGTTAGCCATGCAGTACATGAGTGTTAAACTATAAATGATAGCCATAAGCCACATTAACTACATCTAATTTTGCACCATTTTCAAAAATTATAAGTGAAAATAATTTAAGGTGATGAATATCTCAAATGCTGTTTCCAGTTTTTCCAATTAAATAATATTTATAACAGTAAAATTTTATACATGAATTGATTTAAAAGCAGATTGAATAGATATGAAATAAAATTGAAATCAAAATAGCTGACTGATTCTGCATGTTAGCTCATGCGGAAAAATAACTGTTTTCAAAGGAAATTTATAATCAGATTCATCAGTTGATTAATATTCAAAATGAAACACACAGAAACAGGGGAATGGCATGTCATCATTTTATTTCTTCAGAGGATCCATGCAATATTCATATGTGAAGTTTTTAAGTGAGAACCAACCCACAGAAATAGTATATAATTGCTTAACTTTCTGATATTATTCAGTAGTAAAATTTTTATATTCAGTACAACTGAGAGTGAATATATTTAATTTAAGATAATTTCTCATTTGGCTGAATAAATGTGCCATTTTAATAAAAAATCTATAAAGTATTGATATATTAATATATATATAGTCTTTATATATATGTATATATGTATATATAATTTTTGTGTGTGTGTGAGATGGAGTCTCGCTCTGTTGCCCAGGCTGGAGTGTAGTGGTGCGATCCCGGCTCACTGCAAGCTCTGCCTCCCGGGTTCATGCCATTCTCCTGCCTCAGCCTCCCAAGTAGCTGGGACTACAGGTGCCGCCACCACGCCCGGCTAATTTTTTGTATTTTTTAGTAGAGATGGGGTTTCACCATATTAACGAGGATGGTCTCAATCTCCTGACCTCATGATCTGCCCACCTTGGCCTCCCAGAGTGCTGGGATTACAGGCGTGAGCCACCGCACCCGGCCAATGTACACAGTGTGATTACAACATAAAACAGAACCAGATAGGCTGTAGAACAGATAACAATGTATATTCATGTGTTTCTGGTATAGAGGAAAAGAGAATTTTTCCCTTCACCCTTCAAAGATTTAAGTCTTTTAGTCCGCTGAAATAAACTGGCAATAGACAGTTTAATGGAAGGAGAAGCATAGAAAAATATTTATATGTAAGTGCAAGGGAATCATACAAAGTATAAAACTCAAAGAAGGGATAGATGGTTGATGCTTAATTACCCTCTTCATAGGATGAGGGAAGTGGGGATAGTAGGCAATTTCAGAGGAAGATTAAATGATCTTCATAGAAGATGAATGGGCCCAACAAATAGACAATAGCCTGAGACAAAGTTCCTCTGACCTCTGGAAGAGGTGGTAACAAGTTCTGGGAAGGTGAGGGGCAGAACTGCACTGCAAACAAAGGTTTTCTTATTACGTAGATAAAGTCTCTCAGATGACAACCCCAAGAAGAATAGTTGAACAGTCTGTCCAGTAGGCATGGTAATGACCTTTAGTTTCTTCTTTGGTAATTAATCTTTACAGGTTAATGAGATTTCAGACAGGGGATTTAGGGCAATTGTGTTTCTTTTGGAAGACCTTTTCTCAGTCAGATAAGGGAACTTTAGCAAGCTCCCCTCTCTGTTCTTGGGGCAAAGGAGGGGACAGAAACAAAGGAATGTCAGAGAGACATTGATGTTAAGGAAGTTTCTGAGGACTTACGATTTCCTTTAATTCAAAGTGCTCAGAAAGCCAAAGCACCACATTTTGGGGTATCATTTTCTGAGACCCAACACGAGTCTGACTGTTAACACTGTGAGATTGACATTACCAAAGAGAGTTTTGTTCTCAGTGGGCTTGCTTAGGTACCAAGTTTATGAAAATGTGCTCCCAATGATGGAGTAAAATCAGCCAATGTTTAAGGATTGGTAGTTTATATTTATAGCATTTAGCTCTTGCCTATTTAAAGGAGTGCTGGCAGCTGAATAATCCAGGATGACCTTCCTCACAAGTCGGGCAATTGGTTGACTCTCAGCTGGATATCTTGGTTCCCCTCCTTATGATCTCTAATTTTCCAGCAGGCTAGTTCAGTAGGTTCCCATGTTGGTCTCAGGGTTCCAACTCAGCAAGAGAAGGCAAGACACAATGTACAAGAACCTTTCTTCCAGGGAAATATGTGCTTTAGTTCCATTGGTCAAATCAAGTCGTATTACCTAGCTCTCAGCTTCAAGGGGGAGGAGAAATGACCTTCATAGCCATTTTTATAAGCTCTCATTTTATTCTATTCTATTCTCAATTCTCAGACAGAATTGAGAACAGGTTAATGGTCTTTTCCACCTATGTAAAAAAAAAGTTGAAAATTCCTTTCTATAGCATGACAAGTTGTAAATCTTGAAACATCTCTGATAAGAGCCAACCTACATGAGTTGTTTTTGCCTGTGAAATTAAAAAATAATGGAGAAAACCAACATGTTCTTATCTTGTATTTCTTCAAGAACACTCAATCCTTGTAAAGCTAATATTGAATTAAATGAATACCAAAAAAAAAAAAAAAACTGGAAAAGAAACTGAGTTATACATTTACTGAAAGCCTAACTCTGCTTTAATGTTCTCTTTAGCAAATACATATTTTAATATTATTGCATTTGTTTTTATCAGCCAATAAATGCTTCTCATTTAAGAAATCTTGAAGGGGAACCTATTAGATGCTAATGATTTATACCAATACATATTACCATTTTATAAATTGTGTTTGTTTTTATCCAACCTGCCATTTTCATCAAGAATTATCTCTTCAATACAAGTAATATGAGACAAAGATGATTAATACTAACAGTTGAAATGTGAATTTTAGGGAGACAAAGATTTTTACCATTTGATTTACTACTGTCTCTTAAGTGTCCAGAATACTGCCTATATATATATATATATATATATATATATATATATTCAGAAAGTATATATATACACACACACATATATATATACTTTCTGAATCCCTCTGATTCAGATGGGTTTTATTAGATTATTTTAAATGAATATCAGTGTTTCTGATGACAAATGACAATAGCAGTTTATTCAGATGAATTTCAGTGTGAGGACTAACTACTGGGATTTAGTGGGGTCAGTCACAAGACTCAAAATAGGATCAGGAAAGAGAGGACAGCTGCCTTAAAAAATATTTTTATGAAGAAAGTATGGAAATATATACTGAGGGTGAATTTAAGAAAAGAAAGCACACCTACAAATGCCAAAATAATGGGAGAGATTTTTCCTTTGGGAAACAAATATGCTTAAATACTCAAAACTATTTATTAATGACCTTTTATTTTCTGTTCTGTTCCTTTTTCTTTCCCTTCTCTTTTCTTTTTGTTTGATTATAACAGATCCGTGGTGGAAAACTGATGATCTCCAATACCAGGAAAAGTGATGCAGGGATGTATACTTGTGTTGGTACCAACATGGTGGGAGAAAGGGACAGTGACCCAGCAGAGCTGACTGTCTTTGGTAAAACTTTCTTCTAAATTATAATTTTTTAATTTTTATCAATTTTTTTTTGCTTTTAAGTATTACTAACATTAAAACCTGGGCCATATAAGGACAGTTACTCATGACTTTTGGTAAGCAGTGACAAATTAGAATTATCTTGTTTTCTGGCTTTCCAATAAAAGCTTTGATGTAAAGAAAAAATTATTTGAAGCTTCAGTTAACTTACATTGTTCATATATTTGTTAGATTTTGGAGTTCATCAAAAGGTAAAAATATGTTCTTTCTCAAAGCCTATTTGAGATATTACATCTATCTAAAGTTTATCACTCATTCCACTCTCATGCATTTATCAGGTAGCTATTATGTGCAAGACACAGGGTAAGGATTTTTAAAAATTAGAGAGTATAGTACAAAAAAACTTGTTTTCCCAGTTTTTAGAAATTCCAACTGAAGTATTTATAATTTCAACTATTGATAAAAATACTATGTATGCACACATATAAATTCAAAATTACAAAAAGGACCCCTAAAATGAGATATTTTGTTATGATATTCCTGTTCCTTCAACTTTAAGAACCAAGGCTCTCCTTAGCTGGATAAATGCAATTAATAGGTTAAAAACTGATTAGAACCATATCACATAAATGGTGGATAAAGTATCAGAAAGGAGAAAACTGGGGACAAAGATGGTCAAGGAAACAAATGTAAGGAAAATACTACAAGGCAACTGTGGAAGATTGAAAGAGAGATAAAATGACAAAAAAAAATGGAGAAAACAGATATGCTAAATATACTAAAAAATTAAACACTCTTTTAGAATACACAGAAGTTCTATTCAAACCTCTGTATAGACACACATTTATAGACACACACATGCACACACATACGTGTACATATATGTATGTATGTATATGTACATGTGTATATATACAATCTTCATTACACATTTTACTATTGCAGATATTAGGTGATATTTTAAGAGCAAAAATATCATTGTGATGTGTAAATTATTTTTCAGTACCAGTAAAATAATCCTCTACTTCTGTGCATGATATAAAATCCCTATTTGTGGTCATTACTCAGAACACACCCAAGTGTGGCACCAAAGCCCTGCATAGGTCCCTAAAGAAACTTATTTTGCTAGTTTGGGAGATGCCATCCCATGGTGTAATGGGAGTGCCACTATAGAAAGAACTGTATCAAGATGTCTGCGATTTTTCAAGTGTTAAGATTGTGCTTTATGCATGTGTACCAGAATGCAGACCTCTCCTTTCAATCATTCTGAGCACCGGGTAATCTCTGGTAACACTCCCTGCGGCTACTAAGCAGCTTGAAGTCCCAAATGACAAAGCTAGGAGAAATCCCATAATTCGTTAAAGGAATTGAATAGAAAAACTAAAATTGTTCAAAGTGTGCATGTAGATTTCTATCCTGCAGAGCTCAGACAAGTTTGAGTTTGCCCCTTCCTTTCATGCAGTCCTCTGTAAGAGTCTCAAGATGTGCTCCACTGTGTAATGAATAAAATACAGTTTTGCCTGGGAAGATATGATATTAGTGGTCACTGAACGTTAGCATTGAAAGCCCACAAGTACAGCTCTTCTATTTAAAGAAACACTCGTTGCTGTTTTTCTGTAACTACCACAAACTCTGGAATAGAAAAAAAAAAAAAAGCTGTATTACTACAGCATAGACTGCCTTCAGAAGGAAATTGAAAGAGTTTAATGTCATTACTGAAGCAATTAGACTTAACACTAATGAGACATCCTCATGAAATATTTACTGTACCTTCCCTAAAGAAATGATGAGAACTACTGGGGATTCCTAAACATGTCAAGAGTTATGTGAGAACTTCTAAATTATTTCGAAAATAGCTATCATCCAAAGAGACTGAATTTGTCTAGAGGCAGTTCCCCTGGCAGAATTGATTTAGGAAACTGAGAAATGTTTATTAGATGGTGTAAGCTAGTCAGAACTGACCTGAGGGGTGATAAGTACAAGATTAAGTTGAGGGAAAAACTAACTTTCCATTATTGGTAAGAAAACAACATCCAAATCCAAAAGAAAAACAACAACAAAGAAAGTGATGGTCCAAATCAAGGATGTGACAAGTATTGCCCGAGAAACCCCTTCTGTATCTTGGCTCCTTATTCTTAGAGAATGTAAAAGAAACAGTGTACTATTAATAGAGAGATCTTCTTTATTTTACGCTGGTACTCCTACATCTAATACACATTTTCCAATAAAACTCTTTATATTTTAGCATTGTTACATATTATCAGTTTTGACTTAATGTTTACATAAGTAAAATTGATTATACTTCATACAATTTTATTTTCATGGAGCAGCAATTTCACTTTTAAAGGTCTGGCTACTATAACCATTCTGTAGCTACAGAAGGTTTTTAAATGTCCTTTGCAATTCAATCTTTACCTTAAGATATGTTATACAGAACAAGTAACATTTTGTTGTTCAAAAAAATAAGTATATGTATAAGTAAAATAACATTTAATTGTTCAAGAAATGTAATTCACTTGTAAATGCCAAGAAAAACAGTGAAAGGATTAAAGTTTTTTTTTTTCAATATAATAGCTATCTACTTTCCGAGACATATTGCTAGGAAAAGGAATTTCTCAATTCTTTAAGTATTTTGATTCTAGTGGGCTTGGACTTTGAAGTTTTATAGTTTAATATTTCAACAGTATATATTTTAAATGTGCCATTTGGTCATATCAAAGATATGATCAGTGTGACCTAATTTTAAAAAGTTACTGTGCCATTCTCCACAAATCACGTATTGTGGTTGATCTTCTAATATTTTTTGGCCATGAAATAACATCCTAATTAACTGGGCATTATCAAATCTAAAAATTAGAAGTAGGTATCATAGTCTACAATAGCACTCACATCTATGGCTAATCTATACACCTTCCTGAAGAATAGCCCTGGAAGTTTACATATGTTAAGCTCTAAAGATCCCGGATGGCAAAGAAAGTAGAGTTGAAGTAAATCATTCAGTTTCTAATTATGAGTAGATCTCAGAGAACTGCTATCCAAAATTCAACTGGGTTTTAAAAATGACATGTGGATTTTAAAATGATTTTTAGGTGTTTATCAATGCAATACATGAAAACTTATTTTATGTGTAACATTTGTAAAACATAATAAATATTACAAAACTTAGAATGAAATACAGGAATCTCTTGCCCCAACACACACACACACACACACACACACACACACTGTCTCGCCCACACACACACATTTCTCATCATTTTACATTCTGTTTTATCTAGTTCTTCTGGGATTTGTTTCTGTATTTCTGAATATGTGCTTAACCTGCTATTTATCATTGTATCAATGTCATATATTGTTTGACTTCCTATTATGGAAGATGACGATTTGGCCCACTTATATCTCCTTCCCCACCTTCTCACCTCCACTTTTCCTTCTTTTTCTCTTTTTAGTATATGAACTTCAGAAACATTGGTTATATTAATATTCAGAATTTGAGTTACTATAGCCATGTAAATATTATTGACTGTGAGTTGAATGTTATAATATTATGACCATATTTCTTTTCTGGTACTCTTTTGGTTCTTCTTTGAATTAATAATAAACCCCTTTTCCCATTTACTTATGCTTGTCTATACCTGTCATGAATTCTTGAACTCTCTAACAGGAACTATAAAATCTTCTCTAATCTATTTTTTTAGACTTTAGCTATTAAGTCCCCTTCACTACAGCCTTCCCTGAGGCTGCCTGATCTGACTTGGTTAGCTATTCCTTAGGTCTACCCCATAAACCTGATTCTGATTTTGTCTTCCTCATCTGCAATGTTGGATCTTCTGTTTTCTGCATGCTGTGTTTGTTTCTTGGTGAACCCCTCTTTTCAGAAGGGGGGTTCTCAACTTCTTTCTGCTTGGCTGAAGCTGGGAGCACATTCCAACCAAAACTCCTTTACTCTATCCAAACTTTAGAGTTCTAGTTTAGAATTATACTTTAGTTAGGGAATTTAACTTAAATAATATTTTTGCTTAGAATATTAAAGTTGTGACTCTAACATCATTTAGCTTCTCATGATGCTCTTGAGAAATCTGTGATTCTGATTCCTGTATCTTTGTATGTGATCAGTTTTCTTTCTTTTTTTTTTTTTCTTTCCAAATGTTTGGTACTCTCTTTACCCCAGTGTTCTGAAATGGTTCAATACATTACCTTAGTTTGACACTCTTTTATCTTCCTCTCTATATAAGTGATAAGCAATCTCAATCTGAAAACTCTCAACTAAAACAATTCAATGAAATTTTTAATTTTTTTTAAATTTTTCTTTGTCAAACATGTTTTCATTAATTAGATTTTAAACCTCCTTGGTTTTTCTTTTCTCTAATTCCTTCTTACTTATAGCATCCTGTTCCTTTGTAGCAGAGAGTATGTTTTTGTAATTTGTATTTTATTTTATTTTTTCCCCAACTTTTACTAAGTTTCCAGGTACATGTGCAGGATGCGTAGGTTTGTTACCTAGGTAAACTTGTGCCATAGTGGTTTTTGCTGCACAGATTAACCTATCACCTAGGTATTAGGTCCCACATCCATTAGCTGTTCTTCCTGACACTCTCCCTCACCATGCCCCTTTGTCAGGCTCCAGTGTGTTGTTACCCCGATGTGTTCATATATTACCATTGTTCAGCTTCCAATTATAAGTAAGAACATGTGTTGTTTGGTTTTGTTTCTGCAGTAGTTTGCTAAGGATAATGGCATCCAGCTTCTTCCACGTCTCTGCAAAGGACATGATCTGACTCCTTTTTCTGACTGCATAGTATTCCATGGTGTATTTGTACCACATTTTCTTTATTCAGTCTATGATGGGCATTTGGGTTGATTCCATGTCTTTGCTATTGTGAATAGTGCTGCAATGAACATACATGTGCATGTATCTTTAAAATAGAATGATTTATATTTCTTTGGGTATATACCCAGTAATAGATTGCTGGGTCAAATGGTATTTCTGTTTCTAGATCCTAAAGGAATCGCCACACTGTCTTTCACAACAGTTGAACTAATTTACATTTCCACCAACTGTGTGAAAGCGTTCCTATTTCTCTGCAGCCTCACCAGCATCTGTTGTTACTTGACTTTTTAATAATTGCCATTCTGACTGGCATGAGATGGTATCTCATTGTGGTTTTGATTTGCATTTCTCTAATAATCAGTGATATTGAACTTTTTTTCATCTTTGTTGGCCACACGAATGTCTTCTTTTGAGAAGTTTCTGTTCATGTCCTTTGCCCACTTTTTAATGGGGGTTGTTTGTTTTTTCTTGTAAAGTTGTTTAAGTTCCTTGTACATCTGGATATTAGGCCTTTGTCAGATGCATAGATTGCAAATATTTTCTCCCATTCTGTAGAATGTCTGTTCACTCTGATGATAGTTTCTTTTGCCGTAGCTCAGAATTTTAGTAACCCTTTTTTTAAAGTAAAATTATCTTGTGATGCTTCTCTGCCTTTATTTCCTCTTAGCTTCTCTTCCCCACCATCCCCCACCACTAAGGCTAAATACCACATTGTTCTTTGTCTTTTCACTGGAAGCTTTTTTCAAATGGCACATGATCTATTTTTGTTAATTCATATTTAATTGTTATTCTTCAAAAAGATTACTGGAAACTCTGTGCCAACTGATTATTTTCACCATACGATGTTCAGATTGAGAACTAACCATTTTGGGGAGGATAAGGACAGAGACTGGGGCTGTGATGCTGGTTTTCAGTCTTTGAGAGACAATAGTTGATAACCTGAGAGTAGTTGAGATATTCAGAGATAATGCTATGAGAGAAGATCCTTAGGACCCACACTTTAAGAAATATCTGTATTTTATTAATAGCATGTGGTATTAATTTAAGTATTAAGAACATGAGCTGTTATTACGATTGTTGTTGGCAATATAATCCTTTCTTAAGTATATTTATTGAGCATCTACTATGTCCCATGCCCTGTTTAAGTGCTTAAATACTAATGGTGGAATGAACAGAGTCTGGGCTCTCACCTAGACTCTTATGTCATGTTATCAGCAATAACATGAAACTTTGCCTCTAATAGGTGGTGAGAGAGGCATTTTTTTTTTCCTCTGAGAACATTTATCTATATTTGTCTTTGCTTCATAGGATGATTTTTCTCAGGCAAGTAAAGTTCTAGCCAAAAAGAAACGAATACAGTCAGGATTTATTTAATCACATTCAGACAGCCGGGTCGTTATCATTCAGTCTTTTTCTGGAAGGGCATGATAATTCACATTCCATGACTATCAAACCCACCCTCACCTCATACATGCCCAGTTAAATAAAAGGAGACCTACCAGGGCCATCTGACTTCCAATTTAATTGACACTACAGGGTGGCAGGTCTTTCTGGCTGAGCTGAAGTCAAGATAAGGTTTACAAGCAGTGGTTAACTCCAATGTCCTTTTATTACATAGCTTTGGTCTTACAGGACTTAAAGAACTCTACCTATGTAATTATTGCCATAACACTAGTTTTATAATGTTAAGCAAAGTTTATTTTTAAAATTTTATGGTCATTTGAGAAATAGCTGTTATAACACAGTCATTGACAATTTTAAAGCCATTTTCGATGACTGAATCCAGTTAAAAAGAGAAATTTGTTTGCTGGGCGCTTAATTTTTTTCATGTAACTAAGGACCTTAAGAGATACTATGCAACCACATTTCAGATTTATGGTATTTTGTGTTAAATTGTATATTTGCTTTCTGATTATTTTTGACATAACTACAACGAGACTTGGCATTTTACTTTATTATAGCTGCATATAAAGTTGGATTTTGTCCAAAATGCCAATTTGAAACTAAATTGACAAGACTGACTACTTGAGGGCTGTACTTTACAGAAACAACTGGCAAACAACACCACTGTCCCAAGAGAGATTAATCTTGTAAGCAAGTTATGCAGGTGATTCAAATCCTGTTAATCTCACATAAAAAATGTTAATTGCATTGGCAAAGACATTGCCTCTGATCACTCCGCAGTTACATAATTAGAGATCAGCCCATTCGGAGAGGCTCTGATCTAATTGATAAGCAGTCAGCAAATGACCCTTGAGATTTCTTCCCCTTTTTTCAATATGTGGTCAGACATAAGGTAGTAACATGAAGAAATCAGTGACCTTGTTTTGACATGTTTTAAAATTAAGTTTGCTTGTTATTCAATGGTTTAAGATTTTCATGCATATTTATTTTAATTGGACGGGGCTGTAATTGTCCAAACTCTATGCAGTATTAATAGGTATTGAGTGTGATCACTTATCAATGCATTGGATGGTTCTGGAGCATTAATAGGTATTGAGTGTGATCACTTATCAATGCATTGGATGGTTCTGTTATCAACTTACTTTCTAATCCTTCGAGCTTTTCATTTTTTTGGAGATGATTTTGAGTCAAAAGGGGAGACTCAAGTCACTTCCTTGTAATTTTTAAAATTTCTGTCTGAAAGGGGCTTGGTTTTGTGTTTGGTTATTGTAACAGTTGCCACTGCAAATGCAAATCATTTGAAATACATTTTTGGCCTGTACAGCTTCTTCAGTCTTCATATTTATGTTTCTGATTCTCGGATTTTCTGGAAATAAAGTTGGTTAAGAAAAGTGGAAAATAGTTCTTACAAAAAATTTCTTCCACTTAAATAAATGTTAGGCAAACCTACAGTTTTTAACATAATGTTTTCTGTGGCTAATTACGAAAATTGCAAAGCAGAAGGTGAGTTTAGTATAATTAAGAGAAAACAATTGGAATAATGAATAATACAATTTAGAGATAATTGTTAGAAAGGGTGCTATGGACATTCTCAGAATAATACTTTAAAATATGTGACCAAGCTCCAGGATCTCAGGAATTTCCCATGTCACATTGTTGGGCAGCACATCCTAATACGCAGGTATAAAACCCATGTGGCTGTGTCATGTACATGCAGGTGACTTTCATCTCACTTCTTCTTTGCCTTTGTTTTGTTTTGTTTTGTTTTGTTTTTCTATCCATCGAATTACATTTTTTCACCATGAGCCAATGTCAGACTTCCAAAAATTGTATACCACATATGCTCCTGTGGTTATCCAGTTGCTAAGCAACTGGACTCTGCTTGAGGGTAGCAGGGAAGAGAGAAGGTTCATTGTGAAGTTCTGCACCCCTGCTGAGTTCATTTGAACAGCAGCAGGGATCCTGTATCTTGATTCTTCTTGAAATTATAAATCAAGTGCTTCCACGTGTCTCTATATAAAACAATGAGGCTTAGAACAAGTACAATGACCAAAAAAACCCTTAAGGATCCTGATGGTCTCCCCTTGAGGAAAGGACAGCTTAGTTTGTGACATTTCTGATGTAACTTTGGCCATTTGGATTAATTATATGTTGTGATTTTGTGACTGTTAGCAAGTTAAGGAAAGCATACACAAAGTTTTTCTGAAAATATAAGTAAGTATTTTAATGGAACTGGTCTCACATAGTGTTTTTCAATTTATTTTATACCCAGCATAATGTCATGAAAACTTTTCATATTAGATAGGTAGTTTTAATATTGCAATGACTTAACAGTTTTTCAGTGTATAAGTTTGCCGAAATTTATCCTAAAATCTCACGTTTTCCAATATTGTCAGTTTTGCTGCAATGATCCTATGGACTTCTTATTTTTGTTGCAATTATCAGTTATCGAAGTCACTGTTCTGCATTGTTATATTTTGCAGAGTGTCTGCAAGTAATGGTTGTTTTGGTTCTTCTTCAGTGCTCACACTTCCTTTTTCTTACTGATTTTTCATGTTGGCATGCCCATCTTCTTCTGGACTTCAATGGGCATGACTTTTGTATCTTACTTTTAAGAGAATTTTCACATTTAATTTATGACAAAATATCTTCATCACGTTTAAAAAGTCTTTTTGATTCCTTCATTATTTAGATGTTTTTTAATCCAATAGCTATATCTACAGATTTGATCATATGTATTGTTATTTCCCTTCCTATTATATAAGTAACCTCCTTTATCTCATTGAAAATTTGACTTCAAGTAATAGAAATCTGCCTAACAATGGCTTAGGCATAAGAGGTTCATTTTTCTCATCCTCACCATTTCTATGATGAAAAGAGCTTAAACACACAAACTCACACACACATGCACACACTCACACACACCCCATGTTTTACCTGCCATTCTGTTTCAGTTTGCTAAATGAAAAGTTGAGACACTTTCTAGAGTTTTCTTTTCACTCTATGCGTCTGACTGATCCCCCAGTTTTGATCTCTCTTTTCTGTCCCCTTTTCCACATCCTATGAACCATTGTGTCAGTTTAAGCTGAAACAATTTCTTACAACAACCCTTTGACTTAATTCATGACTTTGTTTCTCTTCTACTTTATCTTTCACAGACGTGCCAACAAGCCCTTTTTCATATGCTAATTCAAAATGTTGCTTACTTGCTTAAAGTCCTTCAGTAGCTCTCTATCAACCTCAGGGCAGAGCTCACAGTCCTTGAGTGGTGAACAAGGCCTTCATGGTCTTATCACTCACTCTCTGGCTAGCTTTGTCTCTCACCACTTTCCCCAATGAAACTAAGCTGCTCACTATTCACCAGCTTGACCACTTAGTCAAAGTCTCTAGGAGTGGTTGTATTAGCATGTGCTGAATGAGTGAGTGGATGAGAGAAAGACTTCTCTAGCTTGTTCATTCCAGTGTCAGGATGTAGTATGATACTCCCGCTAAAATCAGAGGGAACAGGAAGGGTCTCCTCTTGATGAATCATTTTTCAATCTTGAGTAATATCAATAGTGTCTCAAATCTCTTTAACATTGGGTTGATGTAGTTTTTGGATGAACTGGATAAATAGCTGCACCTGATAGCAGCACAGAAAAAGTCAATCCCGCTTCCTATGCTAATTATTTATTTTTTACTGTTAACATTTGGGACCCTCATAAGGATATATTAATCTTATTGGCTATTTAACTACCAGAAATGATAGCTCAATACCAACTATTCCAGCTCCGAAATAGCTGTTTTGGGTACATAGGGTCCAGAGTTGGAAAAAAATCACACTAAATTATTTTATCTGACATGCAGGTTTGTTCTGTTGTCTGTGGGGCACAATTTGCTGCTAATTTATTCAGAGTGTCTAAAATCTTTAGATGCAACCATGTTTTTCTTTCGTTTTTATGGATTGCTTGTCAATTCTGCATTTACAAAATTTTTCATGATAAAATTCTATTTGCCTTGTTTTATGGCTTGGGATTTTTGAGTCTCAGACTACAGATACTCAAGCATACACAGAAAATTCTAATCCCTACTGTCAAATTCTCTGCAGAGATACAACTGTCTTCCTTCTAAATGCCAATGATAGTTGGTTTTATTGCAATAAAATATTTATCTTGCAACTCACACATCTGTTTTATAAATATGGATCTTGATTTAGTCAATAAAATAAAATACTCTTATTTTATACTCTTAAAATCTATTATTTGAAGTAATTTATTTTCTTTGAAGGTTTCCTGCCAAATACATTTTAGTTTTTGTGGCACTGTGTACAAAATTTTAAATTAGAAGGTTTGAAACTCAAGTCCTAGGTGGCTAAATATGTCCAGATGGCCAGATGAATCGTGTCAACTTCCTATGAATCTCATCTTTCTTTTCCTTGGCTTAGTTCTCTTTCTACCTCAGTAAGTAGCAATATTGAATTTGTTTGTGATTTTTAGATATGGGCTAATAAAATTTAAATGAAAATTTTTCCAGTCTCAGACCATGATCCAAAAGGAAAGAAACTGGACAAGGAATGCCAGTGTTTAGCAATACATAAAACTGCTTTTTGTTTTATATCCTCAGAAGCTAAGAATCTTATGGACAGGAAAATATTTTTATGGATAAGGACTTATTTTTCTCTAGCTTTATGTCGAAGAGTGCTAGAATACAATTTAACAGTGCCAAATACAGATTAATAAAAGAAGAGAGGATGAAAACAGTAAAACAGACTACCGAAGAAATAAAAAACATAAAATTAAGTAAAATAAAAATGGATAAATATCTCAAACACTTAAGAGAAGACCATTGGAGAAAACCTCAAAAAATTGATAAATAAATAGTTTGCAACATTTAATAATGGCAGTCTCTGTATTTAAGAAAAAAAAATCAGGTAGACAGCTTTCCATATATGAAGTTAAAATAGTATGGGAATATTAAGTCCTTATCAAATCATAGCCTAAGTGGGAAAATTTAGGTTATATATATATGCGAAAGTACACATTTTTAAATTTTCTCTAGCGTTCTTGAGGAATATTAATATTTGGTTTTTAAAATATTTTTATTCCTTTCAACTTTTAGTTTTCCCACATTGAGCCCTGACAATAGATTACTGTGATCATTTTTAATCTCTTTTTCCTGTAGAATTCAGTGTTCTGATTTTTTATGATAGGATCCACCTGATTTAGCTCAGGGATTCAGTGAAAAATCAATTTAATATTTTTTCCAAAGGTTGTATCATCTTAAGTGCAAACTGTAGCTATTCCTTTGTTCCAAAATACTGTATTTTATTGAATGCTGTTGGACTCACAAGGCCACAGAGTTAGGTACCTGTGTACCAAAAGTAAATTAGGTTTCCTTTGCTTATCTCATAATGTAATTAAAGCACATATAATAGTTTATCTCATTTTACCATTCTTTCTTTTTTTTTTTTTCAAGAACGACCCACATTTCTCAGGAGGCCAATTAACCAGGTGGTACTGGAGGAAGAAGCTGTAGAATTTCGTTGTCAAGTCCAAGGAGATCCTCAACCAACTGTGAGGTGGAAAAAGGATGATGCAGACTTGCCAAGAGGAAGGTAAGACCATCCTATGGATGGACTATTGCTAGATAACCAATGAATAATTAAGAAAGAAAAGGACAGCTACAGTGCCACCACCATATACTCCTATGTCTTGGGGTATTTTCACTCATGTGATTTTTACATATGCAAGCCACATATTTACTGTTTGTATATTAAAGTCCTCAAGGCTTTCAATGTCACTCTTTCAGTGAATATCTACATCAATGCTTGATTCTTCATTTCACCTCTTATACCTGGATACCAGGGATTCCTGGGTGCCTTCTTTCCCCGGACCCTTTGAGGAATACTACTCCGTTCCTGCAGAATGCCCCCTGCATGCCTCCATCAATGACTGCCCTGTTCCCTTGTTTCACCCACTCTGGATACCATTTGTCACCTCTACGGCCCAAAGCATAACTAACAAAAGACTACTGCATGTGGCTGACTGTAAGTCCTGGAGTAAAGGAAAGGTCAGCACAACACTGAACTGGTAGCAAGTAGTTGGCATTATTTTTCACACAGGGGATTTCTAACACAGGGACCTCCTGTCACTTTCTTTCTTGCCATCTCTTCATGGAGACCTTCTCTTCCATCTCTTTCTTATTGTTCTTATCACAAAGCCCTCAAACCCAAGCTCTCAAGCTCTCATCTTATTCAAAAATGCTTTTCATCTTATATGAAAATAGTTTTAACTTGTTGTTATATAAATTTCCCTAAGACCTTGCCATTTAGAATCAAATCAGTAATTCAAGTGGTTTGTTGTTGTTGTTGTTGTTGTTGTTTTAACACAAGTAATTTTATCTTTAAGATTTGTTATGGCTTCCTGCTAGTTCTGCCTACTGACATTATAACCATCATACATTCTCCAATTATTGCCTGCATAAAATTGTACAGGCCGTGTTTTACTGGTTCTTGTTTTTTACAACAAATTTTTGGCCAGGCACAGTGGCTCATGCCTGTAATCCCAGCATTTTGGGAGGTCAAGGCAGGTTGATCACCTCAGGTCAGTAGGTCAAGATCAGCCTGACCAACATGGTGAAACCTTGTCTCTATTAATAATACAAAAAATTAGCCAGGTGTGGTGGCGCACACCTGTAATCCCAGTTACTCGGGAGGCTGAGTCTGGAGGATCACTTGAACCCAGGAGGTGGTGGTTGCAGTGAGTCAAGATCCTGCCACTGTACTCCAGCCTGGGTGACAGAATGAGACTCTGTCTCATAAAGAAAAAAAAAAAAAAAAAGAAAAACTTTGTTTCATTCAACTGACTGGCATTAACCAGGCTTCTACAGAAGCTATATACCTTTTATGTGCTTTCACTGCTGTCAGTACTTTCCTAAATGTAAACATTCATTTCAAAATTTCAATTTTATAAATCCCAAGATATGATAGGATACTTTATTTCAAAAGACACGTCACTCATGGATTGAATGCACCAACCATTTATAACAGTTACTGAGAGGTTCTTTGCAATCTATGGGAATAAAACAAGTGAAAACATTAATTCAGTTAGTTTTTCGGCCTATGTAGTAGGGAAAGTCATTACTGTGTTTCTTTTATCATTTTAATGCCAGACATCTATCTTCAAAGGAATGGTATTATTAGAAGATGTTTGTCAATGTGAGGCTTTTCATGCCATCTCATTGGAGAAGCAGGTTAGAAAACAAGGAGAGTTTACACTATTGAACTGTTACTGTCCATCCTCTACACATAGTCAACAACTTGCTTCAAATTTGAGAGCACATAATGAATAATTTTAAAATGTTAAAGTAAGGTGAAGAGATTAATTCTATAGTAAAATTTATCCTAGTGTAAACAAAGGTTTATTTTTTAAAACTGGGAGTATATGGTCTTGTCCATTGTAACTTCAAAAACCTTCAGTTTTGGCATAATTTTGATTTATAGGAAAGTAACAAAGTAACAGAGTTTCCATATACACTACACCCAGTTTTCCTTATTGTTAATATCTTACACGACTATAAAACATTTGTCACAACTAATGAGCAAACCTTGATACGTAATAATTAAGTAAAGTGTATACATTATTTGGATCTCCCAGGTTTTCATCATTGTCCTCTTTCTACTCCAAGTCCTGTTCAGGTAATGATTGAGTTGGCTGTCACAGACTTCTGCATTTGTTCTCATCTCTCTCCAGTCTCTTCTGGCTTGTTACAGGTTCTTAGTGTTTCCTGGTTTTGTGAGCTTAACAACCTTGCAGGGAAGTACTGGCCAGGTACGCTATCGAATGTCCCCCAAACTTGGATTAGTCTGGTGTTTTCTCCTATTAGAATGGGTTCATAGGTTTTTTTTAAAAAAAATGCCATAGAAATGACATGCTCTTCTTATCACATTGTATCGGGGGTACATTATATCCGTATAACAGCACTCGTGACCCTGTTAATTTTCAAACATTGAGCAAGAGCTTGTTGAAAAAAGTTTTAAAAATAGAGAATTGTAAGTGTGCATTGCATTTTAACATGTCTATGTTTCTGAATTAAGGTAAAATAAAAATGAATTGAGCCTAGTTTGATTATTTTCAGTTTAATGTAGGTGTTGGTCATAAACCTGACAACTTAAGCTGCTACACTGTTCTCTAAATCTTGCCAAATTCATTTGCTTCAAAGTACAAATGATACACATAAATCAAACAACAGCATTCAGGTTACATTTTCAGAAGGTATGATATCAAGGCCACTAAACAACAAGGTTGAAAGCATGAGAAATCTTAGTTTCATTAACTTCCTTTAAAACATTTTCATAGCTTTGGCCTCTTTATTCTTTTTACTGGCATATTATTGTAGTACTTTGTGTAACCAGTTAAATATTTTTAAAATCTTAGGCAAATGGAAGTGCTGTGTAAGCTTTAAATTGTTTTGTTACAGAGGCTTAAAGCAAGGTAAGTGTAATATAGAAACTGAGGTCAATATTTTCATCATGAAAGAAGCATGTACTTTTTCTTGAATTCCCAGTCTTTAAGTGATATTTCAGAGGAGTTTATTCATTCCTCAATTTGTATGTATTAGCATAAGCCTCACTTATGCATAATGAGAGGGAAAGACACTTCTTTCCTTGGTGAGGAATAACAGTAATAACTTTTAGCCAACCATAGACTAAATCAACAACATTGATTCTATTACATTATTTAGGTCTCAGACTAGGGAGATGGCCATTGTTCTTGTATAAGCAATTGGTGTGGTGGATGACATTTCTTTGGCTTAACACTTAATGAAATTTGAATAAGGTTTGTGTAGTGGTTCATGCTTAACACATTTATAGGAAGGCTTTGTAGGACAGCTGCATAGCCTGTAATTACTATGTAAGTAATATGTGACTATTTTTCTTTTGGAGACAAGAAAAGCTTTTCAATTCAAGTTTAAATTTATGAAATGCTGTAAGATCTATTAAAATCTTCAACACAGAAGAAGATATCTGTGCCAACCTTTCAGTAACCAGAGATGAATTAAGGGAGTATTTTTTCCCCTTGCCTTGAAAATATTTTTTAAGTAGTACTGATATGCCTCTTTCTTTTATTTAGTCTTAAACTCCTGACCTTTCTCAGTAACTACCTTTAATGAAATTACAACAGACTCAGTGAGTTGTATTAAAACATTTTCTGAAAAGATGAATGTTTCAGTGAGGTAGGAAGCATAGCAAGTCTAACAATAACCCTTATGCTCAACTAGGGAAAGTTATTTATGTGGACATTTTCCATGTGACCAAGGGACAAAACGGGAAGGAGTCTACATTATACACATTAGTGCCAAACTGTTAATTCCTTGCAGAGACTTCTGAAGATATTACCATTTCACAATTGAATATTTCAGGAAGCATACTGATTCTGTACCAAGTACCAATACTGTTTTCTAGAAGGTTTCAATACATATATATTAGGGACAAAAATTTCATACACTAATGTGAAAATAAAGTGAGTAGGGGGAACAAGCAAGTGAAAGGCATTTTATAGTTTATAAAAATTATGGTTTTTAAAGCACATTTTAAAAGCATAATTTAAATAGTAGAAGATGCACTTTTGGGTTTACCTACATTTAGTGAGTGCCTACTACATTTATAATGCTCATTGCAAGTTTGAAAAAGTAAGAAACAAGGTAACTTAACTGTTATTAGTTCTTTAGTTTTTGTTTTATATTAGTGAGATTGGACGACGTGGGAAAGTATTTACATTCTGAATACAGTAAAGAAAGTAAACTGGAGCAGCTCTAGTTATATTCTTGGGTACTGTCTGTCTTTTGAGGGCAAATATCCAACATTTTGCTTATTAGTACTCTCTTGATTAAGTGCCTTCAATACACCTTTTCACAAAGTGTTTTAGGTGATAGAAGTTGCCAGTATTTTTAATAAATGAGGTGAGGTTCCACCTCATGCCATGTTCCATCATAACATAAGTTTATTGTGTATTTTTGTTATATAAATATATTTATGTGCTGAAAGTCTGTAAAAAATTATAAAATGAAGAAACATTACCATAACACAAATAACATGACATAAAGAAACAATATAATAAAATTGTAACCAAAGATATAAAAATAAATTGAAATATGACAACACTGCAGTGTTCTGTTCAATTTAATATTGAGATTTTTTTTAAAATCCCTCTTGGAACTTGGATAAGAGTTAGTGTGATTAATCTGATTGTGAATTCTTATCTATGCATGTCAGCAGACTTTGTATTTCATTTCATTATTAGCAGCCTTTAAAGAACTGTAAACAGGAGATTTAATATCTCTCATCAATCATGTAATTTTCAGCATATTACCATTAGCTCCATTTTCTTTTTTTATTTCTTTTTTATTTTCTAAACTAACTCTAAAGTGACACTAAGTTCCTCAATAACAACTTCTGTCTTCCACAATAGAGAAAGGAATGTTCAAAATCGCTTGTCAGAAGAAAAAGGAAATAAAATATGCCATTTACATTCTTATGTATGCCTGCAAATTCTAAATTTAGTTGATGGCTTGCACATAGTGGATATAATTAATGAATATTTCATAAAACAGGAAAGGGAGTAGAGAATAAGAGTTTCAAGATACGTAGAGCAAAATTCTATCAATTTTCCTTAACCCACTGACAACATTTCCTTTTCTAAAGTGCAAGTCTATTTTAAGAGAGGATTTTCAGAGTTTTTAGTTCCATGAAATGTGAGATTTGCATAAACACATGATTCTTTAAGAAAAGAAACTGAATGGAACTACTTACAATTCCTTTTTTCTTTTTTTTTTTTTGGATGCATTTTTATACAAAGTGTCCTTCTTAGCCCCAGCAAATGTGTTTAGATTAATTGTTTGGAAGCTCTATTGTTTACAGCGTGTGCTTCTGGGACACAGGGATGCTGAACAGGTGCTTAACTACCCTGTGGAGGTGATTGGCCTTCTTCACATAGAGTGTATGCATCAAAGACATGCAATAATTTGGGCCCCTGATAAATAACCACACTGATTAGGTTGGCTGGTAAAGACTGGGCAAGTGAAATGGTCTTAGCAAAAGAAGGAAAATCTAAGAATAGGAGAAAAGCAATGTGTACGAAATATTGTAAATGACATCTAAAAAATGGACCGGTTCCTAAAAGTCAGAAATATAAAGAAAAGTGTAAACGAAAAAATCTTTCTTTTTTATGCATGCAGATGTCTTAGTCACGTCTGTCTGAAAACAGAAACTGCATGGGCAATGACTATGGGACGTTGTAATACAAATTACAATAGCATAAACATATTTAGGCCATTGCCAAGGGGTTTTGGACTTCAGGCCTTGTTCTGCTACTGTTTGACCGTTTAGTTTATTTACACTCCCATTTTCTGGAAATGATATTTGACAAATTTCTCTACTGCAAACTAGGAATGTGATCTTGAAGCAGCTATTTACACTCTGTGTTTTATATCCTGAAAATATGGACCAGCAATGTGGTAGGTCTGACAATTAACCTGTATTTTGACTCATTTTAGAGGGTGAGGAATTATGCCACACATTCTAACTCAAAGGGCTATGAAAATGATACAACCTTTTCAAAGCACCGTAAACATTGTACAGTGGATGCACATACATGGTGCCTCAGTTTTACAAATCCACCTGATTGGTGGCATTTATTAATTATAACTACAGGGAAAAAATAATTAATGCTGAGAAATATGAAATATATAATTTGTATATAATGACACATTCTCCTATCTTTGGCCATATGATTTCCATAGAAACATATACAATATTATTTTTAAATAGATATCACTTACGCTTTTTTTTGTTTGTTTGACGGAGTCTCACTCTGTCTCCCAGGCTGGAGTGCAGTGGCACATTTTCGGTTCACTGCAACCTCTGCCTCCCGGGTTCAAGCAATTCTTCTGCCTCAGCCTCCCGAGTAGACGGGACTACAGGTGCACGCTGCCACACTCAGCTAATTTTTGTATTTTTAGTACAGACGGGGTTTCACCATGTTGGCCAGGCCGGTCCGGAACTTCTGACCTCGTGATCTACCTGCCTTGGCCTCCCAAAGTGCTGGGATTACAGGTGTGAGCCACCGTGTCTGGCCTGCTTTTAAATTATATAGATTCATTTATAAATGTTTCTAGTGACTTTGCCAAGTCTGAAAGTTGCCATGCATTTTCCACCTGTCGTAAGCTATCCATTCTCCCAGTACTGTGTGCCAGCAGCAGTGCAATCAGTCACCTGGGTTGAGACCTTCACATTTCACACATACTGTTTTGTTTGTCTGTGAGTAATAAGCATAAAACCATTATTATAAAAACATTGTTTAATGTTTAAAGCAAGTATTTAGGGACGACTTACCATGTGCCTTGCAATGCAATAAATGCTTTTTAAAATGCTTTAAAAATTCCATTATTTTAAAGAATAGTGTTATAGCATAATATTACTCCTATTTGAGGGTTATGGAAACAGAAGCTTAAACAAGTTAGGTTTTTAAGGCCACACATTAATAAGCATTAGGGCCAGACTGGACTTAGAATCTGTCTAGCATGAAATCTCTATTTTAAATGAGAGGGCATGATAATTATATGATTATTAATTATTTAAGGATTTGAGCCACCTATTAATTTTATATTTTAGATACGAACTTAGATAATTGGTTAGAAATACTGTATTATGAATAACTATATAAACATACTATACAGCAATAGAGTTAGGCTAATTTTTAGACCGACTTCGTAAGCCACACATAAAATGTCTTGACATTATAAAAATTTAAACTTTCTGAACAGTTCAAGTTTACCTTCTTGGAAACTGAACATAATAGATTTTGTTTTTACAAACAGGATTAATTGACAACTTTCAGAGAGATGACAGAATGGTAGTTTTCCTGTGTTTTCATCAACTAGGTGCTAATAGTTGCTGTTAACACAAAACTAATTGCCACCTAGGGTGGGGAGTGCACGTTGCCTAGTCCTGTGACCACACTGGCCCATCTGTTAAGAATCTCAGCTTAGGAACAATGCTGGAACTCGCATCCAATTTGGGTTCTGGCCAGTGGTCAACTAACAAGCTGGGACACACTTGGAAGATGAAATGCCTTGAAGTCAGAGATGCTCTGCTGTCCATTAACTGACAGCTCTTGTATGTGGGCAGAGCCAAGACCAGGTGCCCGTATGCAGAGCGAAAGGATCTGTCTGCGTGCCACCTGTCACTGACATGTGCGTCATGTCCAAAACACGAGCCACAGTAGGTGTGCTTCTTCCATCAAAGTGTGGTTGTTGGAGCGTTCAGTCAGGCTGAGGTATTACCTTAAACCAAACTGTAGGGCAAGCCAGAGGCTTACCATAAGATACCTCTCATAGCATGCCATATCACACAGGTGGATGGAGATGTACCATTAGAGACACTCTCCCCTGTACCTAGGTTCTCATGTTAACTCTAAACAAACGGTTAAAAAAAAAAAAAAAAGTTGTTTAATTATATTAACACAAGCACTTGTATGCATAAGACAATTTGTGGTTAGAATCATGCAAATAAATTTTAATCACCCCAGGGGTTATTCTAAAAATATATTTCTAACTGATTTTTGTTATTAGTCTTAATCAGTTGAATTGTAAAGTGAGGCTGAAAGGTAAAATAGAATTTAAGAGGTCAGTGTTCTTATCCCAGCTCTGCCATAATTCATCACGTTATTTTAAGCAATTCATGTAACATGTCTGAGTACCAGAGTCCATATCTGCAAACTATGTTGGATTGAATGGTTTCGGTGCTGTCCTCAAATTCTGAAATTGTATGGTTCTATGGCAACCACTCAAAGCAATTAGAGAAGCACGGTAATTTTTTTTTTCAATAGAAGAAAAAAAAAGAAACCAGAAAATGGAAATAAATGGACCTAAAGAAGAAAATTAATATTACCTATATATCTATTTTCCAATGACAACCACATTTTATGTATAGAATGCATCTTGTAAACGTATTTATATTTTAGGCATATTTTTCATTCAAAATGGTTCTTGACCCTGAATGCTTACTTAGGCTTTTATTTTTTAAAAGTCAAAATTGATTCAAAATAGCTGTTTCTGACTGCATTTTCCTTTCCCATAAATATAATAGTAATAAATGATATTTACATAGTGCTTGCTCTATACCAGAAATACTCTAAGCATTTTACAATAGTGCTCTTTTATCTTTAGAAAATGCTGTGATGTAAACATTATTATACTATAATATAAATATGAAAACTGATATGCAGAGACGGTAAATATGCCAACGTCACTCACCAAGTAAGGGACCTAGAATGTCTGGCTTCAAAGTCCACACTTTTGGCTTCTACCTAGTGGTGCTGAGTGGGAACAACTTTTCTTCATTTTTTATTTGGGATTGAAGATAAGGAAAAGACAGCCTAGCGTATGCTTGCCTAGAAGTAGAATTTTTATCATATAGTTAGAAGTAGAATTTTTATCATATAGTCACAGAATACATCCATATAGTAAAGCACATATTAAAGTTTTGAAAATTTTTATTATAAGGGCACTTATTTCCCATAATATATGTTTATTATGTCAAATAAATAAGTTTATGTCTTTTCCTTCAAAATCATTATTTTATACTACTTATTGACACAAAATTTAAAACAAATCTATTTTTTCTCATGGAATATTTTAACTTATATTCTTTCCTTCTCAACACTATATTGGGTAAGACAAGATAATTTCACTGGAAACATATTAGAAGTTAAAGAAGTGCTTGCTGGAGTCAAATAGTATGAGTAGACTATGATTGGCCCTCTCCATCCATGGGTGCTAAATCTATAGATTTAACCACCAATTCTGATTTTAAAAAAATTAAAAAAAAACAATAAAAATAATACAAATAAAAATACAGTATAATAATTTGCATAGCATTTATATTAGATTCGATATGATAATCTACGATGATTGAAAGTTGCAGGAGGATGTACATAGGGTATACACAAATACTACATTATTTTATATAAAGGATTTAAATGTCCTCAGATGTTGGTATCTTCACGGTTGTGGGGATGGCAGTCCTGGAACTAACCCCCAGTGGATACTGAGGGAGGACTATGTATACATCTAGAATGATGAACTCTGGTAGAGTATTGCTAGTTTAATTCATCTTTCACATTCACTGCCTGACATAGTTCTCAGACCAAATTTAAGTGTACTAAAATATGGTGAGTATCGTCAGGAATAATAATTCTATATTTTAAAATAAATAATGGAACTGGATTGCTTGTAACTCGAAGGATAAATTCTTGAGGGGAACGATAGATACCCCATCCTCTATGATGTGCTTATTTCACACTGCATGTCTGTATCAAATCATCTCATGTTCTCTACCATGTACCCACAAAAAAATTTTAAATATAAATTTAAAAAAATAATAATATAACTGACCAGGCACGGTGGCTGACGCCTGTAATCCCAGGCCGTGGGAGGGAGCCACCTCCCAAAACTTTGGGAGGCCGAGACGGGCGGATCACGAGGTCAGGAGATGGAGACCATCCTGGCTAACACGGTGAAACCCCGTCTCTACTAAAAATACAAAAATGAGCCAGGCTCGGTGGCTCACGCCTGTAATCCCAGCACTTTGGGAGGCCGAGGCGGGTGGATCACGAGGTCAGGAGATCGAGACCATCCTGGCTAACACGGTGAAACCCCGTCTCTACTAAAAATACAAAAAACTAGCCGGGCGCGATGGCGACGCCTGTGGTCCCAGCTCCTCGGGAGGCTGAGGCAGGAGAATGGCGGGAACCCGGGGGGCGGAGCTTGCAGGGAGCCAAGATGGCGCCGCTCACTCCAGCCTGGGCCGCAGAGCCAGACTCCGTCTCAAAAAATAAATAAATAAATAAATAAATAAAATAACAATAATAATAAAACTATTTGGAGGAAATTAAAAGTTTTTTAAAAAATAAATTAGTAGGTAGTAAGAGTATGATTTTTGCTAATTTCCTGGTAATGTTTGAATATCAACAGTTCCATGGATGGTTGAGTTAGCTCCTCCTACCTTAGGAGTGAATTCTAGGCTATATATTTTCTACCCAATAAATTTTTCTTTCATTTTTTTAAAAGCTATATAATGATCCCTCAGGAAAAGTTGTTATTTGATACAATTATTTTAATTAACCGGTATGAATTAAAAGAGAAGGGGTAAAAACAGAATAATTTCTGAGACCCAGAATTACAATTACATGAACAGGGAATATATCTTTGTTAGTGTGAGAAGGAGATATAATTGCCAAAGATAAGGGATGGCAGGACAAATAATTTCAATAATTTCATAGTATTTCAGGGTATACCCTAATCCACTTCTGTAAAGTCATTTTTTGGGGGATTTCTGTTTTAGTTGTTACGTAGTGTAACTCATTGGTGCTTTGTTTTAAAAGGCCATATTTGGAGGTGGGAGGTTAGCCCTAGGGCACAGTGAATCCTTGCCAAGAAATTAGAAGTCCCTATGAGAAGTGATTCATCTTATAGATCTATGGGATAACATCATAATTAGATCTCAGTATAAAAATTCTGCCAGTTATTCTTATGCACATGATGTTAAAATTAGAAAAGGTATTGTAATACCATTCAACTCATTCATCAGTATAGACATTTGAAACCTTTATAAAGACGATCTGGTTGGGTATGCAATATCATCGCAATTATTTAAATAAATGTCAGTTGTTACAAAAATATGTCCTATGTCTGACACATGGTATTCACCAGTAAGACATTCAGTGCAGTGGTTCTCAAAAAAAGATTGTGTTCAATTAAAGCCATGAACATTCCAACCACTAACTCACATTTTCTAATGGTTTGTCCAAATATTTACCACCACAAACAACAGTCAAAGAGACCTGTTATCTTTATTTGAGAGATTATTTAAAAATGAGAAAGAAAATGTTTTTATCTTTGTTATGAAAATAATTTATAGTAAGACAAATATATAGTTGATTTTCTCAAACATAAACCCCAAATCTCCAATGTAGACTAATCAAATATTATATATCAAGAATTATTTAAAAAATAATCTCATCCATTGAATATTCTGTGTTGATTTTTCAAGAAATAAAAACAAAGATGAGATTGTTCTCAAGGATTTTAGTAGGGAGTGTGAGATATGCATAACATTATTAAATAAGGTGAACTATATAAAAACTATGATATTTGAGGCTCTTTATGGCTTCAGAAAATAAAAGATAGTCTATTCCTGTATGAAACTAGAGATAGGTCTGAAAGGGAAAATTGAATTTTCATAAGTGGAGCTGCAACAGCTATTTCAAAAGAAGGAAGCAGGATGAAAAAGCTTTGGAAAGCGTAAGCCAACAATTAGTGATTCGGTTTGCCTGGAACATAGAGGAGTGGCACTTAAGGCCACAAAGGTTAGTTGAGGTTCTATTATGAAAGCCTTTAATTTCAAGTAAAGTGTTTGTATGGAATACATCATAAGATGGGGATTAATTGAAGTACATTGAATAGAAATGTATCTTTGTGTCTACCTTTAGAAAATCGATTCTTTTATGTAGACTAGCTTGGAACAGAGAAAGTGTGGAAGTAGGCACACCTGGTAGGAAGCTGTTTGAAATATAGTTTAGGGAATATATTGAGGTATTGCCTGTGAGTTACACAAATATGAACAGTAATACATGTGGTAATACAAGAAAATCTTTTTTTTTTCAATTGGAAAATAATTGTATGTCAGAGTTATTGGAAAGAGATTAAAAGTAATGCTGAGGTTTATAACTTGGGTGCCTGGTCAAAAGGTGTTGTGTTCAATAAATACGGAAGTCAAAATGTATTATCTCATCATTTTTAATAATGTAATAGTGTTTTCTGTCACTGAATTGAAGGTAGCATTGATTGTGAGGTTTAACAGTACTTTTTCTCCCAGTTAAGGAGAGGAAAAATAATCAAATCAACTGTGATATACCGTCTATGATAAGATGATTCCTAATTTTGGAGGTGTTAAATTATAAAAAATGTGCATCTTAAAACATATTAAATATGGGAGTAATAGCTCATATTTACAAGTGCTTTCCTTAGAAATAGCTCATTTAATCTTTCCAATTTTCTTATGAAACAGGCACTCTTATTGTTATTTGATAAATGAAGAATCTGAGGGGCAAATTTAAATGATAGAGATTTGAATACAAATACAAATCCAAGGACCATTTTCTTGACTACTAGATACAGTAATTCATTTCTAATAAAACATATTCAAAACTAATAACAGAAACTAATTTTATTTCAAGGGCCCACTGGCTTTCTGCTTAGTGGCTACACAATATTTTTAATTAATGCTTCCAACAGCCTTGAAGTATGAATTCCTTCTTTAAACAGAGGAGAAAACTGAAGGTTAGAGACAGCGAAAAACATGCTGCAGGTCACAGGAAACAGGGTAACAAAACTGGATTCCAACCTCAGCTCTCTGTAATATTAAAAGCCTGTGCTCATATCTTATGTTGGACCCGGGATCCTCTTCACTCCGTGTGTTAGTCTATGGCTGGTAACATTTTGTTTTGTATATTCTATATAACTTTCTAACTTGAAAAACTCATACAGAGTCCGAAGTTCAGTAAACAGAAAATAAAGTGATTCTTCTGCTCAAAATATACTGTGTGGTGTCCCCAGTGTCTCCATTGTGCACACTTGAAACAATTTTCTAAGAGAAAATAGTGCTTAGATATATCATTATTATAATTATTTCTTTATCTCTCCAACTCCCTTTGCCTTATTTATCTTCAATTCTAAATATCCAGTCCTATGACTGACACATGGTACTCACGAGTTAGGCCTTTAGTGCAGTGATTCTTAACTAGGGACAAATTTGCTTTCCCCATTCCCTGATAGACATTTGGCAATGTCTGGAGACATTTTTGATTGCCACATTTGGGAGATTGGGTGCTACTGGCATCTAGTGGGTAGATACCAAGAATGTGGCTAAACATCTGACTATGCCCCAGACAACTCCCACAGTAAAGAAGAAAGAATCTGACCCAAAATGCTGATTGTTGAGGTTAAGAAACACTGATTTCATGGAAAAAATCAATCTGGGCATTGCCCAATTAGTTATTTTATGTAATTTTTTTTGTTTGTTTTTAATGTTAGGGCAAAAATAATAGAATATAATTCACTGAAGTAGACTTCAAATATAATAACCTTTTTTTGTTGCCTTAGATATGATGGTTATGCAAAATGGGATAAATGAATAATATCATAATTTGGTTTGATGTAGGCATGTCATCATTGAACACAAGAAGAGGACCTGTTGGTTTTCTAGTGAATTGAGATGAATGGATATTTCCACCTTTTCTAGAATATATAAGGCAGATAATTTTTCTTTATATTCCTTGCAAATATTTGCTGAATTGACGAAACTAGTGAAGAATATCTTAGAGAAATGTTCAAACCTCATTTTCAAATAGACCTACAAGCCCACAAGTTATGCAAAACATTTAATGATCAGAAGTGTTCCTACGAGGTTGTATGAAATTCGTGAATTATTCCATAAACACGTTTCAAGAGGAAGTTTCTCTTGGCCAAAGAAAAAAGAAAAAGAAGAGAGCCTTTTGAATCTTCCACAGCATCCCGGACTGACCGTCCCTCTGATGATGTAGTCACTTCCCCAGCTAGTTCTCAGTTTGAACACTGAGGAAGGAGACTTCTTAGCATTTGTCCAACAAAGACAGCAAGGCCGCCAAATAGATGGCACATTGGGAAATGCATTTTACCAATTTTACCGTGGATGGGCTGTCTCTTATCACAGCATTTCTTCTTGCACAGGGAAGACTGCGAGAATGGGCTCTGCCTATCTAAAAACTTCGAGTCTGGTCTGTGAGTGCTGTGGATTCTTGTGGATGTGATGCCTGAAGTCCTTTCCTAAAAGAACTTAAAGTTTAGGATAATTTCTACCCAAACACACAGCTCTGAGATATATCTACTTTTCCAAATCTGATAATGCAATTTCTAATCCTATTGTAAAACCAGTTTTGAAAGTATTTGATCCAGTGAAACAATTATTTCTAAATGAAAGGATAACTTAACTTGCTTCCACAACTTTATTGGTTCCAATAAGAACAAATGTTCTTCTTAGTTGTTCTTCTTAGTTGTAATATATTTCTATTTTTAACAGTAAATTTCCAAGTTCTACTTAGTTAAGAACTTACTGAAAATAATACCTACAATATTTTTGAAGTATTTAAAATTAATAAATTCAGGAAGTTGCACCAGGTTTTATTTAAATAATCTATGAAAAGTTAGTGGAAAATTTGTCAAAAGAGTGTTACATATTAAGGACAATAATGAAAATAATGAAATACTCCTTTCTGATCATGATAAACCAAAGAAACAAGAAACTCTTTCTTTATAATCTAATCTCTATAATGCTTTGGATTCTATCTTAAATGAATGTGGAAAGAAGTAGTACATGATTTCACAAAGCACATATATATCTTGTTCTCAGAACTGCAGGGAACTTTAATGATTATTCTGATTTTCACTAAATTAAAAGTTCCAGCCATCTCTATATGTCTTTCTCAAAATTTTGCCAACAGGTCTCTATATTTGAATCTCTAGTCTTTAAATATGTATTTATATAGTATATATAATTTTTAAATACACAGTAAAATCGTGAAAATTTTATATATTACAAAAATTTATATATAACATATATTGTAAAATGGTATAAGCTATACAGTAAAAGTTACATGTTATATATAAATGTATATATTCAAAGTTTAGAGATTTATACATATTTTTAAGATAGTATAAGATAAATATATACATATTAAATATATAAGTATATTTAAATCTCTAAATGTTCAGGAGTTCTCAATTTAGTGAAAACCAGAACAGCTATAGTTGATATTAAAGCTCCCTGCATTTTTGGGAACAGCAACGTAATTGTCAGTGATAGGTCAATGCACTTTCTGCAGCTATTCATAGTGTAATGACAAAAAATAATGACTACAATGTCAGTGATTTAAAATATTCTAAGTAAATTCTAAAATTATGGCAAGTTCTTTCATGTTAATATTTGGTATAAATGAAGGGTTTATCAATGATGGAATACATTTGTAATTTTTATCATATGCCTTTTAACATAAACTTAATTTTTATCTTAAAATATTTTTTAAAAACTTAATTTTTAATCTTAAAATATTTTTAAAAAACAACTTTTAGACCTTGCTCTTTTTTTACTGCTGAAGATCAAACTTCGGTTTCTTCATGTAGGCAACAGGGGTGCATGTGTGAGGGGAGAAAATGAATTTTTTTCTCAACCCTCATAAGTTGTAGTTGGGATAGACTCCTTCAACAAAACACAGATTAACAAGAGGAAACAGGTTTATTAATGAGTATAGTGTACGTCAAAATGAGAGAGAGCTAACTCAAAGCAGTGGTTTACGAGTCTGGTTTCCATAGTATCTTCAACAAAAAACATCAATTTTAGAAAAGTGACAAGACAAAGTAGTCCTAGGCTTCAGAGGCAGGAGAATAGGAAAGAGTAGTTTGCTCCCAGATTCTTCTGGTGCCATCTCTAAGCTGATAAAGGTTGCAAGGGAGAAATTACAGTCTGTCTACAGATGGGAAGATAGGAAGGAAGGTAGAAAGACCTTTTGTATTTGTAAATTTCTGTCCTGTCTTCAGCAAACACAAAGGAAAAGCAGCAAGTTCCCCTGCATCTTGTCTTTGCCCAGCTTCACAATCCTTCATGCATTAGGGTATGGTTTCTTTCATAAGGTTTTCAGGTTAAATAATAGAACAAAGACAGGTGTGAGCAAGGATATTCTCTTTAACTTATATCTACCTTGAGCTATAACTTACAACTATAACTTATAACTATCTTGAACTAGGTTCGAGGGTGGCTCCTGGGTCCTGTGAAAAACTGTGTTAATTGTGTTAATATTCAGAATTGGAAGGCATTGGACATAGAATATTTGAAGTGGAAAATAATGACTAGAAGATATAACTTTGAACAAACTCAGACAGAGTTCAAAGTTCAGTAAACAGAAAATGAAGTGATTCTTCTGCTCAAAATATACTGTGTGATGTCCCCAGTGTCTCCTTTGTGAACACTTGGCATTTTGTCATGAGCAATGTTTGATGCCAATGAAAGAACATAACCTTCCTCTTCCTGCATGTGTACAGCCTTCGTTTATTCCCTCATGAACAAATTTGTCATGACTGCCTACTAGGTTCAAGTAACTGTACTACTTGTATTCTGAGGATACAACCGTTAATAAAAGTGACAGGGCCATGCTTTTATGGAGCTTGAAATCTAGAGGTATAAGTAGATATTAAGTTAATCCTGTGTCAGCATAAGCAGAAGTAGGGGGGCTAATGGGAGAGAGAGATGGGAGGTATGGAGAGTGGACCAGATGTGAAGGCTCAGCATGTGCAGGGATGCAAGAGACAGCCCAAGAATTCTGGGGTATAGTTGAATGCTCGAGTGTAAGAGGGGCCTGGCGAAGTGGCCAGAGACTGATGAGGATGTCATATATAGACTGAGTTCAGAAGTTTGAATTACTCCCTGAGCCCTCCAGAGAGCCAGTCAAGGGTGAATTGAAGTTTTTGTTAGTCTACTGTATATATTTAAAGAAGACGGTAAACTGTTGTATTAATATAAAATTGGGGTTTTGCCAGGCAAATGCAACATTAAAGCAATGGAACAAGGTAACTGAAGATATAGACAAGCAACTTATGGATCACGGCATCTAAGCAGGGTAGAGAAAGTAACGAAGATACAAAGGGTTGAGAGAGAGACATGGAGGAAGAGGTTCAGTCTGTGAACTGATTAAGTGAGGAATACACAACCAAGGTTATGGCAGGATCAGACATTTGAACCTCAGATTTCAAAGGCAAAGCCATTCCAAAGGCCAGAGAGGACAATGGCCAAAAAGAGATAGAGACAATAATATCACTGGAAGTGGTGATAAGAATGAAGTGAGGTCAACTATGGAAAATGTTAGATGACATTTATTGAGGATTTACTATGTGCCTTGTGCAAATCTCAAAACTCTGAATGTATTGAATCATTTAGCTCTTACAACAGCCCTGTGAGGTAAGGCCTATTAATTATCATCTTAACGAAGAAGAAATTCTACATATTTCATTTCAAAACTGGATGACATGAGACTCAATGAAGCTGAATTTTGTTTTGGTTTGCTGTATTTTATTTGCATGAGAGAGAATAAGTATCTCATTCAAGTAATATTTATTGAGTAATTACTCTGTGTCAGACACGGAGTCATTGCTTGGAATGGTCGGAGGTGTGGTCTTCATTTTCCCTCTTCCTCTGCCTTTCCTCCAGAAGGCAAACCCTCAGGAAATAGCCAGATTTGCATAAAGGCATGGAGGAGAAATACCTGAGAAAGACAGACGAAAAGGACACTTCACAAATCAGGAAACAGGTAGTTTAGAAAGCACAGTGAAAAATCCTTGTGGAGATGGCCACAAAAATTTTGTGAGGGGTTATATTAGAGGAGATGAAACTCACTTCAGAGGAAATGAAAAACAAGAGAATAAGATGACAGGAGAAGATGGAAACTTGGGTGATGAACACAACAGGCTGGGAACTTCACAGCTGGCCACAAATTTGCCAAGAGAATTAATCCCTAGAGTTTCTATTGCCATTCCTGTGGCAAACATTCCTGTCCCGTGTTTGCCATAGGAATGGAAGATGGGAGAGACGGGCACTCAGAAGACAGCCACAGGCTCCACTGGTTTAAACTTGGAAGGAGTTCTGGTTTAGGGTGAGCAGGATGCTTGGACCTCTGAAAGAGCCCAGCTGAAGTTTGGTTTCATTGCCCACACTCCAGAGAGAGGCTCTAGTTCCAAGGTGGTCAGTACCCAAATTCCTTGGCAACGGTTCAAGTCCTAGTCTTTTTGGCCTAGTTACCTTATGAGCGGAAATCTGCACTTCATTAAATCAATGATTGTCCAGTTGTGGTAAACATCTTTTTTATTTGTTTGTCTTTGCTTAGTTTTTTTTTTTTTTTTTTTTTTTTTTGAGACAGAGTTTCACTCTTTTTGCCCAGGCTGGAGTGCAATGGCGCGATCTCGGCTCACCGCAACCTCTGCCTCCCGGGTTCAAGCGATTCTCCTGCCTCAGCCTCCCGAGTAGCTGGGATTACAGGCATGTGCCACCACCCCGGCTAATTTTTGTATTTTTAGTAGAGACGGGGTTTCTCCATGTTGGTCAGGCTGGTCTTGAACTCCCGACCTCAGGTGATCCACCTGCCTCGGCCTCCCAAAGTGCTGGGATTACAAGCGTGAGCCACCGCGCCCGGCCTGCTTAGTTTTTTAGTTGGAAAATGTCTTGCTGTCTCAGCTGTGTGAAAGGAAGGTTAGCATAGGGATTTTACATTGGTGGGTCAGGCAGACGAGAGAGCCAGTGGTCACTGGAGGATGAAGGTAAGCAGGGGTAGAGTATGGGAAGTCAAGAGAGGCTAAAATACTGTTTGGCTTGGTTAATTAAGACAAGATGAGGAGGCCACCGTATTTCAAGTTTCATTTTGGTTTTCTGTCGAGGTCTTCGGAACAGAACAGCAAGCACACTTGAATAACCTTGCATCTTACTAGTTCCCTGCAAGTGTAACCTCCCAGGGTTTTTTATTTCTTTTATTTTACAATGAATGCTGTGAAAATTTTCGTTTTCTTAAAAGGATATCTGTCTCTCATACTTCTCTAAGATGCCCTGCCCAGAAATTGCTTGCAACCTCATCCCTGAGAGAATTGGCAAATATTCACTTCACCCAAACTGTAAACATTAGCCTGCATTATATTGTAGACAAAAAGAAAAGTGTGACTTATGGTTGTCTATAGATTAAAAACAAAAACTCAGTCTGTACCAACCAAATAATGGCTTATTGTGTTCATTTTGGGGTCTCAGGCCTCAAAGGTGATTTAAGAGCTTGCCTTTAGAATACACCTTAAATATTAAAGATTAAGAAAGCATCATATGGAATTAGATTGCCAATAAGTGCTTATGTGATTCTTAATACCAGTTTCAAGTGTTGCCTGTGCAAAGATATTACTTGAAAAATTGTGGAGAGATCATTTTAGAAAAATTGAGCAAAGTTTTCTATTTTCAACTCTCAAAATTGAAAGAGGTAGAAGATTTAACTTTCTGCAGGAAAGTTTATAGTCCATAGAAGTGTGCCTTGAGTAAACTTGTGAGTTACTAAAATGCATGTTTTAATGTAATTGAACAACACTGTCAGCAAGTTCTAGATGGACGGATCTCCATGTCCATAGTATGGCACAGGAGAACTGATTAGTGGGTATGTATAAAAAATCAGTACAGGGTTCCATAAGATGAATAAGTGATTTTATCCTAAAAATTCTTCTGTTGAAAGTAAGACAATACACTACGTGACATTTTCATAGAAAGCTCCACAGTGAAATTGTCTTGACTTGTGGAACTATGGAATGCCTGTAGTTATAGACCTTTACTTTCTGAAAGAGTCTGAAAGGTATAGGTTGACTTTCCGCTATTTGAATTGAGTGGAAGTGTTTCGAAAATTGAAACCAAACTTTTCAGGTCTCCTTAAAGGGAAAGAAATATTTACTCATATAGACATTAAATGTTTCCTGGTTCAATTCATAGTTTTTACTATTGGCCAACTTAACGATTAACACAGCAGATGCATAATAAAATTTTAAGTGCTAATTCAAAACACTTGTTCTAGAATTGGAGCCAGAATTCTTATAATAAGAAGTAGTAGGTGATTTTGAAAACTAAGTATGTTGAGAAAATAAATTTCCTTCCATGAAAAACAAAGGTGCTTTTGAGATGAGAATGGCCAGTCAGGAAGTTTTATAGAGTCCTCACATAACTCAAACAAGGTGATGAGATACACAGGCTTGAGCTAAGCATGATAAAATGCCAGTTTGTAATAAAAATTTTAATTTATATTTCTTAATTTGTTTTCTCCTCCTAAATTCTATGGTCATTGTGGAAGGCTTGGGAATCCCTAAATTGTCTGAATTATATTCTTAACAGCTAGAAAATCATGAGAAGTTACTACCCTTGAGGCTTAATGTGCATCAATAATTGCAAAGTATGAGTAATGAATAAAATGTGGTTATAAAGTTTTGCCAGTTTTCAATTCCTGTTTGATATTTTAAAAGTAAATTTAGCTGTATAGGAAATCTTTCCACTAGGTATGAAAGCAGGTATGTTTATGAGGAAAAAATAACATAGATTCTTTTATGTAAATTTGGAAGTGGTTTTAGAGTATAGTACTTTGTTTTGTAAAACATACTTAATATTTCTCTTTTGAAGCGCTTTTAAGATTATTCTTCAAATATAAGATCACACACAAACAATTATGCATGCAAACTGTGGGTTTTAAGTATTAAAATAAATTTACTTTGTTTTGTTTATTATTCAGCTGAACAGATGGTAATGATTTTGACACAATACAGTTTTTGTTTTCTTTTTTTCTTCCTTGAGAAAAAAAAACAAAACACAAAAACACAGAGCTTCTTCTCCACTTTGTCACAGCTGGTTACCAGTCAATCTCAGTTCACGGTACAGTGATGATAGCACATGTTGTCCAGGGGCCAAATCTGATTGGGTTGCATTTTTCAGCAGTGTTTCATATCAGAAAAAATAAGGTATCTCTATGGTGGGGACTGTCAGCACACGATTGTACAACTCTCATTAATCAAGCCTGGCAACAATGATTGCATTTATTTAAGTCAAAGACTGCCAGATTTCAAAATGGAAATCACCAAATTTCTATTTGAATTTCCTCATCAGTAATGTTTTGTCATCTGTTTCTTTTTTTCTTGGTTTTAATTACAGCCAATGATACCTTCTACATTGACACTGATCATTACATATGATCATCCGCCCGTGTTGATCATGTATAATATAATATTATACCATGTTACGAAGTAGCCGTTTCATACCAAAATAAACTCTACTTCTTGAAAATTTATTCTAGACTGTTTAAAGAACGCTAAATGCTTGGGAGGCCGAGGTGAGCGGGTCACGAGGTCAGGAGATGGAGACCATCCTGGCTAACACGGTGAAACCCCGTCTCTACTAAAAATACAAAAAACCAGCCGGGCGCGGTGGCGGCGCCTGTGGTCCCAGCTCCTCGGGAGGCGGAGGCAGGAGAATGGCGGGAACCCGGGGGGCGGAGCTTGCAGGGAGCCAAGATGGCGCGGCTCACTCCGGCCTGGGCCACAGAGCCAGACTCCCTCTCAAAGAAAAAGAAAAGAAAAGAAAAAGAAGGCTAAATGCAATAAAAAGCAAAATACAAATACCTTTGATTGTTTAATAAGAAAATAATGTTAAAGGATATATACATCAGGAAAAACATTTATGAACCTCCCGGTGTTACAGTTGGTTTTAGAGGAATATTGAGAAAAAATATTGATAGTTTCTGGAGGTTTTGAAACTGAGCACAAAGTCACCAATACATAAATACCTACTTGCCCAATGCAAATGCACACAGAGCAATAAACACACACATCCAATAGAAAATGCATGCTGCTGTTTGTTAAAAAAATAAATGTACTTGTAAAGAGTTCCAGTCATTTTATAACTTGAGATAGCAATGTCAGCATTTTATGGAAAATTGTATTTGGAAACAGGCATTTTCTCTAAGTTATTTACTGCTGTGCAATTATATGTAAAGCCCTGTTGTACACTATAAAGATATCTTTAAATGTAAGGAGATGTTATTTGTAACTTATCATATCACTCTGTCAATATTTGCTTTCAAGGGAGAAATGCATGTTTTCCCAATTTTCCAATGTAATGGTTACAATGAGATTACTATTAAATATGGACCAGTGTATCTAGAAAGAAATCTAAGAAATAAAGCCACATTTATTAGACCTGGGAAAATTCTTGAAACCTGGTAGTTTTAGGGAGCACGTTATTGACTTAGGGAAACTGTGACCCATTAGGGAAGGCAGAGGCTGGTAGTGGATAGTCACAAGAGTTTTTCCCCAACTCTAACTGCCTCTGTCTGTGACTTTGGGAAAGAGACTTTGTCATGTTTTGCTTCAGATTGCCTACATGTGAAATTAGTAATGAACCAACTATTTGCATTCTAGATTTTGAAGTCAGTCAGACATAATTTCTTTAAAAGTAGTGTTTATATTTCTCAAGCTTTTGCAGATAGGAGTTAATCTGATCACAATTACAGGCCTATCCTTTCTGTGACCTAAGACACTTCTTAATGTAAATATTCATAGGTATCAGAATTTGATCGAGTCTTCCGGGATTTTTGTAGGTACTGTCAGACTACTGACTGGCATAGTGGATTGGTGATGTTGGGAGGAACGGTAGTGTCTTCATGGTGTACAGTTGTATTAGGTTTGTTGAGTCAGCAGTGTGACGAAGCAGAAAGAGCTTGTACTTTGGAGTAAGACAGATCTTGATTTGAAAATTCAAATTTGTAGGTTAAAAATGTCCACTTTTTAAATTATGTCAATTGTTTAAATAATTTTAAAATATTGCTAGGCCAACACACACACACACACACACACACACACACCCCTACAAATTTATGCAATCCAAGGTAAACTTCAGTAACCAGACCATGAGACCTGAATTCTAATAACAACAGCCATTAAAAGCTTAACTGTGATGTTAACTGTTTATTCTTTGAACACATTAAGAAAAAATTCTAAGAAGCAGCTACTCTTTTGGTAGTATATCTCCTGTTTACTTTAATTTCCTTGTATGGATTCATACATCAGGATTTTAAAAAATTGAGTGCTTATATTGTCCCTTGGTGAAAAGCTGGGTAAAAATCTTTGTAATATAGTTGATGAAGATTGCGCCAGGGGACTTAGATTCCAATACGGTCTAAACCTTTGCTACCGATGAATTCCAGGGCACTGGATAACAAAGAACTATTTTTCTAATATTAATATTAGGACATTAGACTAGGCTCAACAATTTTGAAATTCTGTACTATGTCTCAGAATGTATGATCTGTTAGTGTCTTGAAATGACCAATTTCCACGTATTTTCTTATTATTGCATAATAAAAGAGTATTTTTATCTATTATCCTAGAGGTACTTTATTTAGGCTCCATATGTTCTCCCTTAATAATATTGGACTAGCTGAATATTTTCATGTTCACTCATTCGTATCCTCATGGTTTTCAAGACTTTAACAAAGTTCTTTGAAATTATTATTTTTACACATGCCATAATTCCTTTCTTAAGAAACGAGGAATAAAATTGAACATAATATCCCAATTTGTGCTATGCCAGATTTTATAAATGTCTAAGAACAGCTATATGGTTTGCTTTCAAGTTGAATTTTATCTATGTACATTTTCTAATTTTTAAAATGGGGAAAATAATAGCTTCCCAACTTACCTACCAGAATTGTTATGAGGATAAATGAAAGAGTATATTTGAGAATACTATGCAAATGTATTTTTACTGTTATATTTTATTTTCATAAGATGTGTGACTTGAAACTGCTCTGCCAAAATAATGAGCTTATATATTTGAAAGCATGGAACAAAACACAAAGCTTACATTGTTTTCTCTCAGTCTTCACATTTGTTTTATACATTCTGCTAAAATTATTTCATTTATTTTGGTGGAGAAAGAGAAATTATTTACTTATTCATTTTACTAATTTACAGAGAGTAATTTATTAATGATAATATGTAAACCAAATGTGTAGATTGCCACTCAAATTGCCAAGTTATCTCCATATAGCTAGTAGCATTAATGTATTAAATATTCCAAGTTCTTACATTTTCAGTATCACATCAATATGAATTTAACTTATATTTCAGAGCTAATTGCTGATATATAAACACAACATTACTATGCTTCTTGATACAATATCTTGTTATATTTCAAATTAGTTAATCTTTCAGTACGTCATATAATCGTTGCACTGGTAACCATGCCATAAAGGAAGTAGAAAAGAATTTCAAGCATTGGTTGGTGCATCATCATTTTTTCAATAAGCATTCATTGAACACCTCCAGTATCTCAGGCACTGTTTGATTATACTTGGGGTATATAGTTTAAAACAAGAGAGAACCAGTCCTCATTCCCATGGAACATACATGCTGTTGGAAATAAAGAAGACAAGAAATAAGGAAACAAATGATGTGGTGAAGATATGTACTTTGAAGAAAATAAAATGTATTAAAAAGTGACAAAGTAAATATGAAAGCAAAGAATAAAAAGAAAGTAATTTTTAAAAAGTAACTGGATTGGTGGATAGTAACTAGATTTCTTAGGCAGGAAAGACATGTGTGAGGGAATGATATTTGGGACATCCTGAAAGTCAAAAAGGGTCAGCCATGGAAAACATAAAGGAAGAACATTCCGTGAATTTGCAAAAGGACTACAAAGACACAGTAGAACTGGCTTCTTACATTGAACAAGTAAAAGAAAAGCCATGTGACTGGAACAGAGTGAACATGAAGTTTGAGAGCTAGGCAAGGACCAGATTATCTAAAGCTTTAAACACCATAAATAAATAGGTTTTATTCTGAGCGACCGAATGAGAAGCCATTGGATAGCTTCGAACAGTTCAGTGACATAATCAGATTTATGATTATCAATCAGTAGATCTGTACTGATGCTCTTAATTCCCTTTGAAGCCTTGACATAAAATAACTGCTGTTACAGTCGTCCCTTCTGATTGGCAGTTTTGTACTTTCTCTTTGTGGCTTCAGTTACCCTTGGTCAACTGTGGTTCAAAAATATTAAATGAAAATGTCCAGAAATAAACAATTCATCAGATGTAAACTGCACAGCATTCTGAGTAACACGATGAAAGCCTGAACTGTCCTGCTTCATTCCACCAGGACACAAATCATCCCTTTGTCCAGCGTATCCACGCTATGCACACTACCTACCAGTTAGTCACTTAGGAGCCCTCTTGGTTATCAGATTGACTGTCTCGTGTAGTGTATTTGTAGTTCAGTACCATCTGTGGTTTCAGGCATCTACTAGGAGTCGTGGAACATATTCCATCTGAATAAAGGGGGATTATTGTACAGTATATGGTTGCTGCTGTTAGGAAGAGTTGACCTAAAGATGAGATAATTCATAAGAGACCCAAAATTGAAAAAGCTCTCTTGTAGGAGAGAGAGTATACTTTTCTGTTTGGCACAAGGAGTAGTACTGTTAGTAGTAACTTTGGGAAGAAATGTTTTGTGTTATCATACATAGAAGATCTTCTAATAGAGATGTTCAAAGATGGAGTAGACCACTTGTCATAGAAACAAGCTGGAGGACTGATTGGTTGCATGTTGCAGATAGGATTCAAGTGTTGAGGGACGGTTGCAGAAAGTGAACTTTTAAAGGTTTCATTTAGCCTAGCGAGTCAATCCCTTTATATGTATTCAAAGTATTCTGATATAAATACATCATATAAACCGCTGATAATATTTGCAGTCTTTCCTCAGGCAAAGATTCAGTGAGAAATGAGAATTTAAAAGATTGTGAGCATTTCAATAACTAAGTACTCGAAGCCTGTTTGTTTTTAAATTACAACATCCCAGTGTGATGGGACATAGCAAGATATGCATTGTGGCTTTTACTTTTAATTGGAAAAAGACAAGACACGGCCCCAGGAAATGTGTGTTAGCTGGAGAGAGCCTTGGAGATAGTTCTGATCTACCCCAATGTGGAGTCAGACATCATTTCACTAGGCTCTGAATCCTATCATGTCATGTATCCCCAAATTTGGATGCAATGCATAGATGTGTCATCAGCATGTCTTGAATAAAATAATGGAATGTTTATTATAATCTTTTCAAACGTCAGTGATCATCAAGGGAAATGAAAAGATGGCAATGTTGAAGAGCATCTACTAATTCCTACGAACTATGCTGGGCACTGTGATATGCAAGACCGTTAAAAACTATTACCCAAAACTTCTTTTTACTCCAACACATCCCTGTCTCACTGGAAATGGATTTAGTTACCTTCTGTACTTACACGTTTTCTAACAAACCTGGGCCATGTCACCAGACTATTGGCCATTTTATTCTTCCCAAGTAATAGTTAATGTTAACTTTTCACAAGGAAGGTAATATGCAATCATAGAATGCACAATTACTTGTATCCCCGATCAACGTACCATTAATTAAAAAACAAACAAACAAAATCTCATTCCTATTCTTGTTTCCACCTTCCTTTAAAATGATAAAAAAAAAAAAATCTCAGGAAGTCAGATTTCAGGCTAAGTTTGGGTTCAAATATTATGTATTTTGTAATTTTTAAATAAACACTTTTAATTTTTTTAAAAATTTCAACCTTTATTTTAGATTTGGAGGTACATGTACAGGTTTGTTACATGGGTATATTGTGTGACAGTGAGGTTTGGGGTACAAATTGTGTCATCACCCAGGAAGAGAGCATACTACCCAGCGGATAGTTTTCCAGCCCTTGACCCCTCCGTCTCTCTTTCCTCTAGGAGTCCCCGGTGTCTATTCTTCCATCTTTATATCCATGTGTACCCAATTTTCAGCTTCCACTTAGAAGTGAGAACACGATTTCCTTCTTTTTTATGACTGTGTAGTATTCCATGGTATATATGCACCACATTTTCCTTATTCAGTCCACTGTTGATGGGCACCAAGGTTGATTCCATATCTTTGCTATTATGAATAGTGCTGCAATAAATATGCAAGTGCTTGTGGGGGTTTTTTGGTGAAACTATTTATTTTCTTTTGGCTGTGTACACGATAATTGGATTACTGAGTCAAATGGTAGTTCTGTTTCAAGTTGTTTGAGAAATCTCCAAACTGCTTTCCCCAGTGTCTGAACTAATTTACATTCTCACCAGCAGTGTGTAAGCATTCCCTTTTTTCCACAGCATCATCAGCATGTGCTATTTTTTGACTTTTTAATAGTAGCTATTCTGACTGGTGTGAGACAGTATCTCATTGTGGTTTTGATCTGCAGTTTTCTGGTGATTAGAATAAACACATTTTTTTTTAACTAAAGCAGAAAGCAGGAGATAACTTTTACATTTTATTTAGTTTCCATGTTGTCTTCTCTGTAATGAATGTCTCTAAAGTGAAGTAAAATTTTGTCATACGCTATAACTAAATATTTGCTGAATATGAAATTATTTTTCTGTGCACATTACATAGTTATATGTCTTACTGTGTTAAGTTAGCATTTTAAAATTAAACTATTTACTTGCAGAGAAGTACACATAGAATGAGAAAGTGACACATTCAGAGTCAGGGTTTTAATTCTGGGTTTTCTATTTATTAATAACATGACTTTGAGGAGGTCATTTTATTTGCCTAGGTGTCAGTTTTCTTATCTATAAAATGACAATTTCTAATTCAGAAAAAGGTTTTGAGGATACTCTGTACAATGTGTGCAATCATTTTTTTTAAACTGAGGTAACATACAATGTTTTTTCAATGACAAATCAGAAATAATGCACAATGTCGATATCTTTTATTGACTTGGAATCATGGCTTCACATATGTATTGATCCAGAGAAAACTTTTCAGACCATTAAGTTTATCTCCCCTCTTTTAGCTCTTGAAAAAGCTCAGCTATAGGACAATGTAGAGACTTCTGAAAGTCACACAACAAGAATAAATAGCTTAAACAGTTGTCAAGAATTCAATTTTTTAGATGAATTGGAAATGTCTGCAAAATACAGTGTTTAAATGTTTCTATCTTACAGCTAAGCATGTCATGCAGTACATAGGCTGACTGTAGAAACGATTATTTTTATTAGACATTAAATACATCACCAGTAACTTTTCTGAAGCCATTATCAAAATAATTGTTTTTCTCTGGCAAAGTTAAGCAGAAAGTGTTTATCTGTATTATACTCTTTTATGCATTTTAGCCTAGGATTGCTCTTGACTATAAATACATGGGTAAAGTCATTTGGAGTCTTGAAGCCATTCACAGTTGGCCTTTATATCAGCAGGAAACAAGATATTTATCATGTATTCACCACTAGTGTTTCTTGAGCACCTAGTAGGTGGAATAATAATAGCGAACATGTATCGTGCTTTTTGTGTGCCTGTTTTAAGTACTTTCGATGTCATCGAAAGCTCACACTCACTCCATGAAATACATGTTATCTTTAGCACTTATTTTGCTAATGAGGAAATAGAGACCCAGAAAATGTAAGTATACCGTCAACCCTTGCAAGCATATGAAGAAGCCAAGTCCATGAGTACAACTCTGGCCGTTTTGCTCCTGAGCCTGTGCTCTTAACCATTTGATTATGCTACTGGATATTAAAAACTCTGTATTTGGAGTGTGGATATTGCGGTGAGTGAAGCAGACAAGATCTCTGCCTTCATCAAAATAGATAACAATGCAAAATGTAACCAAGTGCAGAATTATTGCTGCAGCAATAAGTTTTCAAAAAGGGAGTAATTAGATTTTTATAGTATGGTAATGGATGGCTTCACAATGAAGGGAGTGGATAAGAAAGTAGTGGATAAGCTATTTCCCTAACCACTTATGACATATTTAATAAGCAGAATTTTAAGGCAAAGCACGCAGACAGAAAAGTAACCATGATAATTAAAGGATGGAAGAGTAAGGGTAGTTAAGTTTAGTTGGCATGATTGGTATATAGACAGTGCTTTTTGTCATGCCAAGGTCTATAAATTAGGACTATATTAATTCATGCCTTAGCCTCTAATAAAGTTAAGCTGGGTTATTCTTCTAGCTAAAGCTAGAAGTAGAAGACATCTGGTTATGGTCATTTTAAATGCAAGCCTAGAATGTTTGTGTTTGTCCTGAAAACAATAGGAAATCACAGCTAGTTTTGAGCAGACAGGACCAATTAAAATGATATTTTGGAAACATGGATCTGACTGTGGTATACATGAGGAAGAGAAGCAAGGTGGCCAACCAGAAACTATTGCAAAATGTGTGTCTGAAATAAAAACCACTGGTAAATATCAGGAGGAAATGTCACATGTGAAAAAAACGATAGCTGGATTATTTAGTTTGTGTAATTATAATTTCTTAGAATTAAATAAGAATATATTCTCAGGCAAGTGCTCCCAAATTTTTGGTGTTATGTTTTCTGACCCACTTTGTTGGTCTGCTTCGTGAATGAAGTGGAGGTAAAACCACAAATGCACGTGAACAAGCTGAATATGTGCATTTCCAAAAATCACCCCAAGGCATGCTGATGTTTCAGGTGTTAATATTCCTTATTTAAAAGCTGATTACACACCCTTAATTCTTTTACCTAATGCCCGTTTTGTCGATTTGCCGACAAATAAGAGAAAAATTTTGTTCTTTAACATATTTCAGCTCTCTAATATCCAAGGTGCCTAAAAATAAATTGTATTATTGAACACAGTGTGACTAACAAACTAGTGAAATGTAACTCACCAAGAAACTGAGATTGTGTCTATCTTCTTTAGTAGTCAAGAGCTACCACATAAAGGTCAAAGTGCTAATTATGCCTTTGATAGTTGTGCAGTGGAAAGAATTGTATACGTATGTGAAGTATAGGTAACTGACAAGCAGCTGAAGATTAGATATGAAATTGATTTTATCAGCAATACCTTTAACCTAAGTAATTGCACTTTATGGCTGATTTGTGTGTGTATGTATTTGTGTTTAGGTAACATACAGTTTAAAAAGAAAAAGGAAGATGATTACTTCATGTTATTATCCATATAGCGAATACTATTTAATAAAACCAGTTCATATTCTACACAGGTATGACATCAAAGATGATTACACACTAAGAATTAAAAAGACCATGAGTACAGATGAAGGCACCTATATGTGCATTGCTGAGAATCGAGTTGGAAAAATGGAAGCCTCTGCTACGCTCACCGTCCGAGGTAAGAGATTTAAGATGTCAAAGATAATTGAACCAGGACACTAGTATTTGGTTAAATTGGTAAGTGAACTTACAATCAAAATAGTGAATTATGCTGTTTTGTTGTACTAAAATGCCTAGATTTTGTGTCCTCTCTGTCATTAATTGAAATAAAATTATTTTCATTATTTGGTTCCACGTGATGATAACTTAAAAGGATTAATTCTTATTTAGTAAATTGCTTATATGGTTTAAAGTTAATAGTTTATATGGCTTAAAAGTAAATCTTAAAAACAGAAAAGATCTATACTACTCTTTCCATTTCCGTTGCTTTCAGCTACTGACTGCTTTTAAATGTCATCAGTTTCGAAGGTACTCTCATGTTTTCTGTTTACTAGTTTGTCACTTTGTCACTTTATACTAGTAGCATACTGTTTTGAAGTTCTTTTTAATGTCGGCATTCAAAACAGCAATCTGAGAAAACTAACAATGCTTCCAAAGGTGAAAATGAATACAGAGGCACTCTCCAGACTTGAGATAATCTGATGTAGAGACTGATTTGTGAAGTTCATTGGCCTTAAATAATTGAAATAGTCAGTGCTGCTCTAGTAATAACTTTCACCTTCTGAGTGTCATGCACTTCCTCAGCCATGGAATAATGTTCACTTATAGACTTACTGGAATTGCTTGTAAGTGAAAGAAAGCATTACTTAACTTTACAGTGCACTAGAATAAATTAACCGTCTTTTCAGTGGAACTTGTTGATCATGGGAGGTAAATTATATAGTCCAAGGTACCAAGTAGTACCAAGTGGACACTTAACACTTACTCTTGAAATAGACATTACCCATGGCATCATTCACACTCAGAGAAAATCAAACAAAGATAGGCGAGCACATCCTTTCTCCCCCTACTAACTGTGCCTCCTTCTCTCATCCTTCGTGGTAAAGTGATTGGCTGCATGCTTTCTTCCAAGTCTCAGTTACATCTCACCCCACTTAGTCATACCTCAGACCCTTGTGCAGCTTTGCTCCCAGAAGGTTTCAGAAGGTTAGGAGAAAGGTTTGGAGAAGCTGGAAGTTGCAGGAAAGGTATCAGGGATCCTCAGGTTAGTTTTTTGTGTGGTAAGAATAAGGGGTTTTGCCAGATTTATGATTTAGGCTTCAAATCATGAAAAACTCAGTTACCTCCAGGTTGTTATGAGGGGACAGGCACTTTGCACACCTGGAAAAATGTTGGTGCTTTTCATGCTGCTCAATTGCTCCATCCTTATTTCACCTAATCCATTTTTTTTCCTCTAGACATTCTAGTGTGAATTTAGATACAAAACATATTAGACAAAATTGACAGCTAGTTGCATAAAAACATTTTCACTCTTCATTACTTCACAGGTCATAAAGGACTATGATCATATATGAATTGAATATATAGATATATATATGGACTATGTAGGATGAAAATCTGATAACCTTTGTAAGGCAATGAACACACTTGATTTAACCCACACTCTGCGTGGATGACTTCATACGTCTGTCGTATGTTTGCTGGGCAGCTTATTGCAAAAACAATTCACTAGACCAAAGTATCCCCAAAGTTTTCTTTTCCTTTTTTTTTCTAAAGTAAACGGAAAACAATAATAAACAACCAGCCAATAAACGTCCCACTGGAAAACTATTTGCTGACTAAACGAATGGTGAGAAAACGTGAGGAGTTGTTTGTTGGTAGAAGCGGCAGGGCTGCTTCTATGCTGGAATGCTTGGACGAGTGAGACTTGAAGTGGTCTGTTTGCCTTAAGACCTTTCCCAGCTAATTGTTTTCATAATTTGCTGAAAGTTTCAGGCTTAACATTTCATTTAACAAAGCATGCTCCTTAGGTGGGGATATCTGAAGCTAACTTACCAAACTAATAGAAAACATTGTTTGTTTTCAATAGGGTTTTTTTTTTTTTTTAAATCAGCAAACCTTAAATGGCCTCTCCCCAATCTGTATCCTGTAGATGGATTAGAGTGTTTATTCTTTGTGGTAGGTATTTATCACCTCTCTAAGACTGAAACCTCAAAAACTGTGTTTAAAAAAGATCTCCTTAACACAATATAATATAGAGTAAAATACTGTTTAAAAACATTTATTTTTTACCATTAGGAAAAGCATTTGGGTTTTCTCATGCTAAGAGATTAACAGGAAAAAAAAGACAACACTGTTATCTATGACTTATTTTTTTTCTTTGCTAATTTTTCTATGCACATAAATGAAATGTGCAGCCTTTCTTTGGATTGTTTTATTAGAACAGGGTCAACTGACCCAAGAGGCCATGTCCATTTTCATCCATTTAATGCAGAGACACAGTTTAGTTTAATTTGCTGATTTGGAAAACATCCACCTGCTGGTTTTTTTCCGGATAAAATGTTGCTAATGTAACAAGGACAAAAAAATGTATTGTGATGTTTCTGCTAAAACTTTATCGTAACATTCACATTAGCCAGTTGGGGAAAATGTAAGGGAGTTAATTGTCAAAATTTGAAACAGATCTACTCAGTTGTTTCCCATTTCAAAAATATGGTTAAAAAAAAAACTATAAAGTGAGGCTGAACATCAAGAAACTCCCTTTGCTGACTTGGCAAATGTAAAATTAGGAAGAAATAAAGCCAGTCAACAACAGACCTCCTTGATTAGACTTTTCATTCTAATCAAATAATTTATTACTAATAAAACTTTTTAAATGGCTTAAAAATGACAATACAAACTGCATATTTGCAAGCACATTTTTCCTATTTTTAAATTTTTAAATTTGCTTTGCATAAAGATCTCATTGGAAAAATAATACTGTTTCTAGAGCAATAAAGCCTTAATGTGTTGGAATTATTCTATCCTAAAATAAGATAGACATATATTTTATTCATTTAAAACATGATTTCTCACCACAGTTTCTTTTTTTTTTCTTTTGTTAATATCCTACACTCAAAACGCCTTTTCATTTCTAAAGGAAACATTATGTTTGAAATTCAGCTTGAGATGGCAAGCTGAAAAGTGCAAATTCAAAGATGAAGAACAAAAGTTCTTTTTCTACTGGACATTTTGCCAGTGCAAAATTAAGAGAAACTTCATCTGTTAGAATAAGCCACAACTTCACATTGTTAGTCTGTCATCTCTTTTTGATAGTTAATCTTGTATTCTGCTCCCCACTCCCCTGCAAAAAGAAAGAAATTATGGTACACTGGGTAACTTACTCCTCTTTTCCTCTAGCTATAGCAAACACGCCATATATGTTAGGACACATTAGGGTTCCACTACACCAGGCTTTTCATACCACTGCTACAATTGCCTTATTGCCTATTGTCTGAATCTTTCCTGCTTTAATTGTGAACAATATTGTGAGACCATGGCTGTCATAGAGACAACTACGTTTTATGTTTATGGATTGCACAGAGCTGGTATTATGATGTATCCGTTAAGTGAATATGTGTAAATACGTGTTCAGTGGTGGTTCCTATCTTGCCCAGAGAGCCATCATCAACACAAAACCATTGAGACGTTCCAGAGTCACATTACATATGCGCTAGAACTGTATCTACTGAGATATGGGCGAACCACTGTTGAAAAAATTCTGTTTTTAATATCAGATTTCATGAAATTTCCTATACTACTCAGCATATTGTTTTTTCATTTGGATAACGGGATCACGTGTTTTACAATATTTGTCTATTGCTTTTGCATAAAATGGTTTACCACCTAAACTGATAGAGTGTTATTCTTTTTAAGGAAAGGATTATGAAGCCCATGTGTATCTCTTACAATTTCTTTGCATTAATAACAGGGGCAGCCTATTACCACTGATTTTAGTGATTGAAAGTTATGGTATAATAAAAAAATGATAATTTGTTGAAGCAGCAGTTTGAAAGCCGTTCTCAGTGTGAACAAGAATCAACTTGTCAGTCATTGTTCCCTGCCCTCTGCCAAAAGAAGGAAAAAGCTTAACAGTAGTTAGGGAGCTACTGAGTTGAAATCTCTAAGGATGTTCCAACCTATTTGTTATATTTTCATCCACCCTGTCCATGGATGAAAAGTGATGTGATCTTAACTTATTCCTGACTGAAAAGCAGCGTCAGGGGCTTTTCTGCAGTCCTTGTAATGGTTCTGACTAACCATGCTTAAAATCCAATTGCTATTTAAATCAGACAGCGAGGGCTTCTTTTATTGACATGACATTTGCTAGTCTGTGACTTGAATAGTGATATTCATCAGGTTTTTAACTTTGGGGTAACACAAGGCTGTTTAACTCAAGATCTTTGAAATAATAACTATAGTAAGTGATGATGATAAGACTTTACCTAAAATATCTCTCAAATTGCTTATAGTCAGTCCTCAGAGTCAAAGTAATTATTTTCCTAGAATTATATTTATAACGCTCAATTTTATCAGACCCAGACATCTTGGTCATACTTGAATTGTGAGAATAGAAATCACTCTATTGTCCATACTTAAATGTAACATTACACATCATGCATTCTGATAATTTTTCTTTCTTTTTTTTTAATTTCTTTTTTATGTTCTCACCACACCATTGTAATGTCTACAGCTCGCCCTGTTGGTAAGTAGCCATCCTTCTATCCACTAAGCATGGCTTTGCACAGTGCTTCATAACTCATACGTAGTAAGATTTGACAGAGTGGAATATATTTATTTTACCCATGTTAAAATAATACTTGAGACTGTCTGCTCTAAAAGTTTCTCCTGTTTTTTTTTTAATCACATTGATAAACAACTTTGTAGTGACTTTTGCTACGTAGAACTAAGTAGGTAACAATTTTTATGTAAGAGAATAAATGAATGATTTATGTTTATGGACTGCTAGCTTTTCTTATAGGAGAAAAATATATTGTATTAGGATACAATAAGAAAGCATCACTATCCTTTTTTGTATGTATAAAATAATCAATTATTAGTTATGTTTGATGTTAAGATAAAAAGTTATGAATTAAATTAAAAAGTTCTATGACTTTACACATTTCTTTTAAGTTATGCAGAGTCCCAGTATTTTAGGGATATTTTTAACTGCTGCATATGTATTGCCTGCATGCCTATTTAAACAAAATTAAGTAAAATGCTTTAAGTACATGCTTACCCTAAGTGGGGGAGGGAGAGTGGAACTGTGTTCTTTGGCATGAAAAGTTAGTGTTTGTGGTTTTAATATATCTTATTTTTCATTTGGCTTTGTGAAATTAAAGTAAGTTAACAGCTTGCTTTTGCAGATATTTAAGTGGTAATTATTTGTAAACATTTGGAAGATAAAATATTTCAATTCATTGACTTAATAAGCTTTCTGCATCTCTTTTAAGCTTTAGTTTAATCCACCAATAACTATGTTTAAATAAAATTTGGTAATTGTGTTACATGTAAATGAATAGATGGATGCATAAATGGATGGGTGAAAGAGTGAACAAATTTAGCACACTGCTTCTTCAGTATACCAAAAGATGCTTTAATAACAACTTATTCAATTTTGAGGGCTTTATAAATTGTCCATCTAGCTTCAAAAGCTTTCTTAATGTGCTGGCTTGACATTATTGACACCTGATAGATATGTTGGTTCAGACTCACACATTTTTCCCCCTTTGGTTGAAACAGTCATGGACTTTATTGTTAGACAGTATGTTTTCACATCGTCAGCAAACACGGTAAATATACTTTGGTTTCCCAATCTGACTTTCTGATCTGGTGTTTCTGAGCAATACTCCCTTTTGATTAGTAATTTAATATCCCTTATCCTCAGTGACGTCCTCTATAAAATGGAGAGAATAATACTGACTTATCAAAGCTGTTGCCGGAGGGGACTGAGTTTATGATTTATTTTATACGTAAAAGGCATTTTGTCTGCCAATGTTGGTAGCTATCGTATGCCTAGTTTCTGAGACATTACTTCACATTTTAATATTTTTGAAATAAAGCTATGGCTCACAATTAATTGAAACATAAGCTGTGGGATGTTTTTTGAAACAATGAGGAAATCAGTTGTGGTTTGTATAACTGAAGTTTGAAAATTGAAGGATATATTGTAATCGTTTTTAAGCCTTATTTTCTTGTATTTGTAAGGATTCCTATTAATGGTAATTTTATGTGTCTTTTGAATTACATACAAAATTAAGAAAAGAATGAGAAAGAATAAGATGATGCAGCAATAGACAAAGAAAGAGCTGATGGTAAACTACATGACCACTCTGTCAGATTTCTTTTTCTCAACATGTGTGAGCTAGTTTTCACGTTCAGAAATTCACTCATTTATGTGTCAAATAAGAAAGCATGTTATTGCATAAAGTAAAATAAAATAAGTGGGAACATTTATATATAACAATGTTATAGATTATATATATAATAAAATGTATTAAGTGGAAAGATTGAGAATGATCTGACCCCTTTTCAGATGACTATGGAATACAAAAACTTTGCAACCTTGTTTGGAAGTTTTTTAACGATATTAAGTGTTGCAGTATTTATAGGAGATATGAAAATAGATGAATGATTGACAACATTTCTCAATAGAAAGGATGACAGTAGGTATTTGAAAATACAGGTTGGTTTTGCATTGGCAGCAGTTGTACTTATAAGCTCATGACTTTTCAAATGAAAAGGAACAATCACATTTAAATTGCAGATCTTTATACACAGAAACCTCATGCCAATATACCATGACCACTTGATTTATATTATCTCACAAATTTTCAAAACATAGAATAAATAGTATGTTAATAATTTCCAATATATTTAAAATCTTTAAACATAGGAAAAAGTACGTTGATTTCAAAATGTGATATACACAGAGTATTGAGACATATCTGTCATCTGCAAGATGTTTCAAAAGTTATTTCCATTTTTTATTCCTGTTTGAAATGATTTCTTAAATCCCCATTGGACTGGAACTAAAGAATAGCTTCTTGACACATTGTACTTTATTCTGGGGAAGTCTGTCATTTCATAAATCTATCTCAAATGACTTATGACAATGTTCAGAAATATAAAGAACTGTACTTTAAACTTGACAACTACTATTAATTTTTAAAACTGAGTGTTCGATATGTTTTAATTGGATTACCAAAAAAGAGACATAATAAGGCAATTAACCTCATTTTTTTGTATCTACTTCTTACATCAATTTTAATTCAAGAACATAGATATCTGAACATTCATTGTATGATCAAAAAGTATAAGTAAAATAGTGATTACATATTAAAATTGTAGAAAAACTACATTATTATTTATGTTTGTTAATGCACTAAAAAGCATGTTTTTCAACTTTGAAGCTCTTAGCAATAGCATAAAGGGTACCCTGCAAGGTAGAGACTACAGAAAGGGGAGAAAAACCAGCTTTTAGTTCCAATATAAATTAGGTGAAGAAATATGTACCAAGTATATAACATTTAGAGAAAAATCACAGCATAGTTTGTGTCTAGAGTTTCTGAATGAAAATTAGAAATCATTGCAGATTCTGGAATACTTAGAGATTCAGGAACCATCACTACATTACTCACTGGATGAAACTTTTTGATGGTCTGTGTAGAAAGCCCCCGTTAGAAATCATTACAAACCCCCAAACTGAGAATTTTGTCTAAATGGATGACTCTTATGCGATGCATTTGCGTTAAAGAATTTGCAACTCTATGCAATCGCAGTTGGAATAAACTCCTCTGGCCTGTATCTAGAGTTTTCCTCTAGGTGAACTTAGAGGACGCCCCAGTGTGGGAGGTATTACTGAAGGCAGAGACGTTCACATACTTGCCAATTGAGGAAAGCGTTTTACGGATTTCACTTGTGCATCTGCAACGTCACCAATGGGTCCAAACGAGCTCTTTAATCTAATGTTCATATTTGCCGGCTGCCACAAAATCTGGGCAACTATCACTTTAATAATTAAAACTCCACAAGCCCTTTCTGTGGTTTTGACGTTTTACTATTCCAAAGGCATTCTTTATACGAAAAGAAAAGTACATCGTAGGACGTAGTTAACTATGAATGCTGAAATATTCATTTGTTTATTTGGAAAACTCTTCTGATGAGGAAACTGACAGAAGAAAATGGTCTAAATAGGGATAAATATCTTGCTTCCTATACCCATCTGTCTTATTTTTTTATTGGAAGCCTCTCCCGAGCTTAAAAATAAAAAAGAACATCTATTTTGGAGATGGGCAACACATTTTTTCCTAGCAGCAACTCAAAACATGATGAGTAATTTGGAAAGGAACTGTCAAATCTACCAGCTGCCTTGCTTAGGAAGCTGTCCTGCCCCGTTTGGTAACGTGTGTACCATATGCTGGATGCTGATTGCCTGGAGGATGAAACTGAAAGCCCAGTACTTCACGTGAAACTTGTTTAAAATAGCAAAAACAAACTGACGATACACAACTTGATGGAAACTTCTAAGTATTTTCTAACTTAGTGACCCGAAAGCATATTTCCTTTTGATGGAAGAATGGAATTGGCCACACAAGAATTTAGAAGTAATAAGAAGTACACATGTTTTTTGGCAAAATTCACCATTTAAAAATTATTTTTTAAAAGCAGCAGCCACTACTCTAGACAGAAATCTATAGGGACATTTTTTTTAATATTTCAACGGCTTAACCACAGTATTTAAATATGCCATTTTAGAAAGTTCCATTTTATGAGTTGAAGCAAAGTTTTGTTAAAGCATGTTTGAAAGCAGTTTATTCTGAGACCACCAAGAAGTCAAAAAAAAAAAAAAAAAAAAAGGTTTGTGATTGGAAAATTCATTCAAGATGAACTGTAAATCTGACGTTACTTAAAGAATAATGTAACAGATATTTTGATGCCCCCATCTCCCACCCCAACTTGAAATTTGGAAAATATAATGTGCTGTACATAATTTGATATTGGAACTATCACAGTTTTTTTTAAATCAGAAAACTTAAAAGGTATTATGTATGAACCTTTTCATGTTTGGATGCACTTTTTGCAAAAGATGTTCTAAGTGTACCTTGAAAGGAGACCTAGACTTTTATTTCTTGCATCGCTTTTCTTTGGACAAGCTGTTACCCCATGACCTGAGGTAATCATCTCCCGCCTGAGAGCTCTTAATGTTTCCTGCACCTGGCGCTAATTAGCTACTTTATGCAGAGTCTCATTTAATTATTATTAAGCATCACGCTTTCCGTTGCTCCATATGTTTTGATTAAATGGTAGGTTTAAAAAAGACATTCTGTTTTATCTTCTATATTCCAACTGAGTTTCCATGATGTGAAACGTTTAAAATATCTTAAGCTAATGTTCATTTCTAAAGTGAAACACAAGCGTGGATTACTTCTCAGGCTGAGCTGGTTCCAGCCTTGTGTACGTGACAATGTCTGTCCATTGAACAAGAGGAGAGGCCAGGTATTAAATTACTCTCACACTTCTTTTTTTTTTTTTTTTTTTTTTCCTTTCAGAACTTGGTAAAAATGTTCTATTGTCTTGGTATTGAATGGTATTATAGTGAAGTCTGAAACTTACAAAAAATATAATTTTTTCTTGGCTGGGATGTTCTTTTACCATATGAATATACATGCAGTCCCTTCTTTCAAGTAACTTTGCTTAGTTATATCTTGGTTATGATCGTCCTGTATGTAATATTTCTAGGACACAACGAGCCACTTAAATCTGCCACATCTATGCTTTAATTTGCTTTACTTCAATAACCTTTTCTTCTGTTTTATCTTTGATTTTTTTTTTCTGTTTTACTTTCTCGTTTCTTCAAATACGTTAGTTATATTGGCTTTCCTTAGTCTCAATTTCACATTTATCAACTTCTCTATAATAATTTCAGTCATTTTTATTTGATATTGTATATTTCTCAATGACAATATACCACGTCTCCAACTTTTAAAATTGCAATCATTATGTATTTCTTATTTCTAAAATATAATCTAATTTTTTTGTTTTTTGTTGTTTTCTTGTTAAGCTCTAATATGAAATTCTTTATCTTGTCTTTTAGCCTTTGTACCCCTTTCTTAGTTTTTAAAAGAGAGATTTCATTGTATATAATTTCATTTAGACTATGCCTGCCTAAGTATTTATTTTAAATTGTTTCTGCATTTCTTTGAGTAATTCTTGGAAGACACAGGTTCTTTATCTCTTTTTAATTAATTACATTCTTTTTCTGTCATGAATGAAATAAGTACTTAGTTAATATACAAGTTTGTGTTAAATTTTGTTTTGCATAGATTCTGTTTTGGTTACTGTCTGATTATTCGTTTTCTAGTTAGCTCTGAAGACTAGAGTTTGCATATTTGGAGAAGAGAAAATGTGAAATAGCAGGGTAATTCAATAACCCCTATTTGGAATGTTGTTTTTCATATCTTACTAAAAACATACTATTTTCTTCTCAGTATTATACTCGGCCTGGTGATACAGAATCACCCTTTTTAAGTTATGAGCTGTGTGCATTTTCCTATAGAACTCTCTCCTCATCTTCCTTTATACTCTCTGCTTCGTCATAAGGATGGTTTTCAGGTGTGTCAGTTTTCTATTGCTGCATAAAAATGACCACACATCGAGGAATTTAAAACCATGTCATTCTATAGGTCCAAAAATGCAGGCAGTCGCAACAGGGTTTTCTCCTCACGGTCTCACAGACCCAAATCAAGATATTGGCCAGGTGGCACTCTCCTCTGGAGACTCTCCAGAAGAATCCACTTCAAAGTTCCTTGTGGTGTTTGTCAGAATCTGGTCCTTTGTGGTTGTAGGACTGAAGTTCTCACCTCCTTGGCTGTTAGACAGGGTGACTCACTGTTTTGAGTGACTGCTCTTCAGCTTTCGCACGTCGCTGCCGCCAGTCTCCACAGCCAGCGGGGGTACCCTGAATTCTTCATGTGCTTTGCTTTGTAGCTCTCTGAGGCCTCTTTCTGATATCAGCTAGAGACAATTTCCTGATTTAAAGATCCAGAGTATTAAGTAAGGCCCAGCTGATGAATCAACCCATTCTAAGGTCAACTGATTAGTAACCTTAAGTATATCTCTAAATATTTTTTGTAACTTAATATAATCATGAAAGTATTTCCAGGAAGGGCCTGCCTGAGGTCACGGGGCCTCAGAATTCTGCCAACTACAGTAGGCTTTTTTTTTCATTCTTTCTTTCAGTACTTCTTCCTCTGCCTTCTGAATGTTAGCTTATTTTCTACAGTTATGTCTCATATTTCCCATGTCTCACTCTAAGTGTTATTTTTCCCATAAAAGGATCATGCGATGGGCTCTCACAATGATGTTAGATAATTTTTGTGCAACTGGTATTGATAAAGGATTAAGGCTAGTTAGGTTGGTGTCCAGTGTGCTTCCTCAGTTTTCTTCAGACTTTACTGTACTTGGCAGGGACACTTCATAATTTGTGGTTTAGGGGCTCTGGTATTTTTTCCTTATTATTCATGTCTTTTGTTCTACTCAATACAGGAAAGTGAAGTAATATAAGCCTCTCCTCAGTTATCTTAACCTAAACACCAAAAGTTTGAATAATCATCATTTTTGGAGTCTCTTCAAATAAAAATAAAATAAATATGAAGTATTTTTAATTAGTACTTAAAATTAAATTACTATAAATATTAAATATCAGGATAATATAAATACTCAGGTTCAAAACAGTATTATGAGATTAGTATTAAGAGGTTTCACTGGCTGTGTCCGGAAAAAATCACATTAACACTTGAATTACGTATTCGAAGAAAGTCAGAATTTTCATAACTTGCTGCACTTTGTAGACAGAGATGTCATGAGACATATACTGTAAAAGAGATCTAATGATATGTGCTACACCTAAATATGCATGGTATTTGAATTGCTACACTACTTACTTAAACATATTAAATGTCACTCAAGGGAATAGTACATAATTAGATTTATTAAAAATATATAAACTAGCAAACTGTATTACATTTTGATTTAAAATATATCTGAATGCCTTTTAAAATCTCACTTATGGCAAGTATTGCTTTCCAGATATACTGAGGACATTATTTTCATTTCCCCGACAAAACTATCAGCTCTTTGTCAGTAAATACATTGTTATATTTATCTTTCTGCTGCCTCTAGGTCTAGCATCACACGTGTGGTGGGGGCACACAAATGTTGGTGCAGTTAATTGATACACGCAAATGCATACATAGGTAATATTTGCCTAGAAAATGTTTATGCAAGCAGCTTTAAATAGTGCTATAAAAAGATTAAGCAACATTAATGGTAACAGGCCAATCACATATTCCCCATTCTGCTGGTAGGAGATAAAATACAACAAAAAGAAGGCACTAATGAGCTAGGATGGTGACTTACTAAGCGTGTAATTAATGTTATTAAGAAACATTGCAGTTGCATATTAAAATTCCGTTAACTAAGCATCCCTTCAGCATCAGTACATTTGTTCCTTGGTTTCAAGTTTTTCTTTTTTTTTTTCTGATTGGCATCTTCATGCAATCTTTTTCTAAAAAATGAGATAATGGGATGTGATCAGCCCTCGTGGTTTAGCTGGAGTGCTGACATGACAGTTCTGGCAAGTTGACAGGTTAAGTGAGTGAAAATGGATGTCTTGTCTCACCATTTACTTGAAGAGCCATTTTAAGCTATAGTTTCCCTCTCTTTACTCCCACACTTACAACCCCTTCTATCCGAGATGTAAGAAGTCAAGTTTTCCCAATTTAGGAATTTAAGATCTTGAAAGAAGTTTTTCACCACTTTAGTCTTCTGCTGGTCAAAAATGAGGTCATTTCTTTACAAACAATGAGTTAATTTCTCTAATAATGAATTCGTTTTTAAGTTAATAGCACTTTTTATTGCCTATAATGTATATACACCTATGTATATTTAAAAGTTCTGTGAAACTTGCATGGTGAATCTCATAATGATTTCCATAGTTACATGACTTCCTATACCTACCTATAATTAAGGAAATCTATTTTCATAATCTGAAATATAATAAAGTTTAAAATTACCTGCACATGTGCCCACCTTATTTACAGTGTGAGTAAACTATTACTGTTGATTGCAATGTAGAAATATTTAATATGATTCTAGGATTAGAGTGAACTGGCTGAACCCAGTAAAGACCATTTAGATGGAAAAATACACGGCTCCACTCCCACAATCCCTCAGTTTAATTTCTGGCTGGCAAACTTGAACGATGAGCGAGTTCACAGTCGAATTATATTCTTTGCCCGAGGCCTTCAAATACCTAAGCTGACTAAAGGAGCACACCCATCTAGATTGCCTCAGGCACAAAGAAGCCAGGTGAGGGGAATGGTGCCTTGGGGCACTCTGAGAAACTTCTGTCTCTAACATATTGCCTGTGTTTTCCCCTCGGGAGAAACACTCTCCCACCCTCCCTTCCTTTCCAACTTAATCTAAAGGAACAAATCAAATTTGTTTCTCTCTCTCTTTCCCCCCCTCTTCTTTTCTTCTTTTCTCATTCCTTCTTTTCTTTTCCCACTCTCCCTCCATCTCTTTCCTCTTTTTCTTCCTCTCTCTCTTTCTATGGTTTTTCCATCTGTAGAAGGCCAACTGAGTCAAGTTACTATTTTGCTTAGTATGTATGTATTACAACCTTCATTGTATTGTAACATGTCACAACACAGTTGTAACACGTGTTGTAACGTGCTTGATTATTTCCATGAATGTCTCTTCTGGTAGGAGGTGACTTCCAGAGGACAGAGATCTTGGTACCCTCTGACACAAAATAAAACCACTAATGTTATTTTAAAAATAATTGAATAGTATTATGAATTGAATTGCCATGTAACATCTGAATTCATTTTTGTAGAAATTTATTACTGTGGTATGTTCCAGTAATGTTTTGCCTTCAAAAACAAAAATATAAGTGTTAAGGCACTGACCCAAGTATAAAATGGCTATGTGCTTGTAGCTGTTCATTATAACACTGTTTTTATGTGCCTGCTTATGAGATCTAAAAATGTAAGACATTTTGAACTGAGTTAACTCTTTTCAGAAGCATTCTTTCCATTCTAGAATGATTATTTCATTATTTCAAAACCAATATTTCATTTTGATATTTACATTGTGCCATTTCAGGCAGGAGCACATTATGTGTGACTCTAAATGAAAGAAAATGGTTTGAACCACTTTCACAAAACATATACATATTTTGGGGGTGTATGTGTATTACACTTACCAAAATAAATTCAGTGTTATTGGCCCTCCTTGGAATTGTTTTTACAGTTGCAACACATGGCAATTCAGAAGGCCACTTACGTTATTTTGTAGTCATACTATGTAATTATTGGCTGACTTCACTGCCTTTTCAAGTAATCAGATTTTGAATAATTGAGGGTTTTTGTGGGGGAGGAGGTTCTGATATTATATGAACCCTCCAAAATGAATCTCACAATCAACAAATTCCAAGACTGTTTCCAAACTGTAAAGAGTAATAGCTGCATAATGGTAACATGTTTTACTCATACAAGGAATGAATGTAATTTGTATGTATATGTGAGACCTCTCCTGGGTGTAGAGTAGAATATAAAGTCTAAATTGATGAAGAATCTAAGGATATGATTCATGGTACTCATTCTATTCTCTTTATTTATTTTTTCATATTTATGCGAGCAGTAAATCATTTAGTGCTTTTCCTTTTCATTTTGACATTGAAGAAGCACATATACATATATATGATTATTGTTGAAAGAAAAGGTATTGCATTAGTCTGTTCTCATGATGCTAATAAGGATATACCCAAGACTGGGTAATGTATAAGGAAAAGAGGTTTAATCGACTCATAGCTCTACATGGCTGGGGAGGCCGTATCATCATGGTGCAAGAGCAAGGCACGTCTTAAATGGCGGCAGCAAGAGAGCCCTTTGTGGGGGAACTCCCCTTTATAAAACCATCAGATCTGCTGAGACTTACTCAGTATCACAAGAACAGCAGGGTAAAGACCCAGTTCAAGGATTCAATTACCTCCCACGGGGTCCCTCCCAAGACATGTGGGAATTGTGGGAGGTACAATTCAAGATGAGATTTGGGTGTGGACACAGCCAAACCGTATCAGGTATAGACATTGGTGTTTTACTGTGGAATAAGGATTTTTATTATTAGCTACAAGTAAGTAGCTGGTGGCAAAGAATGTGTATCACTCATCTAAAGGATTTATTGCCATGGACCCAATAAAAAACAAAACAAAATAGTTAATTAGAAAGGTAGGTAATTTAGCAATTTGATCCTTTCCTTTTTTTTTTTTTTTGAGACAGAGTCTTGCTCTGTCCCCCAGGCTGGAGTGAGCGGCGCCATCTTGGCTCCCTGCAAGCTCCGCCCCCCGGGTTCCCGCCATTCTCCTGCCTCAGCCTCCCGAGGAGCTGGGACCACAGGCGCCGCCACCAAGCCCGGGTAATTTTTTGTAATTTTAGTAGAGACGGGGTTTCACCGTGTTAGCCAGGATGGTCTCCATCTCCTGACCTCGTGATCCGCCCGCCTCGGCCTCCCAAAGTGCTGGGATTACAGGCGTGAGCCACCGCGCCCGGCCATTTACATTTCTTGGAAATAGTGACAAATGAGTAAAATGTGATTAGTCTTTATAAAAGTGATTATTTTCAATCCTATATTTCTAATTTATATTTTCTATTATAAATACATTGCTTCCTCTGAGATGAATTATGTGTTAATAAGCTTCAAATCAAACATTTCCATGGCAGTGTGTGTGCATTTCCAATATTATTAACAGAAAATCTTTTGAAATCAAATGAAATATTACAGAGTAAAAATTAAATAAAGTTAAATAAGTTGAAGAAACAATCATGTATAAATTAGAACCCAACCTGAGTTGAGTAAACATTTCTCTCTTATTACTGGTCTATACTGCGTTGTAAAGAAACGATTTCTCACTATCTGTTTCTTGTTGGTGGAGGCAAGCCTATGAACTAATTTTTGCAGAAACTTTTTTTTCTTCTTCCTCTTTTTAGAGACGGAGACTTGCTCTGTCGCCCAGGCTGGAGTGCAGTGGCGCGATAGTCTCGGCTCACTGCAAGCTGCGCCTCCCAGCAGTTCTCCTGCCTCAGCCTCCTGAGTAGTTGGGATTACAGGCGCACCCTGCCGTGCCCAGCTAATTTCTTTTGTATTTTAGTAGAGACGGGGTTTCACCGTGTTGCCCAGGCTGGTCTCAAACTCCTGAGCTCAGGCAGTCCACCCGCCTCGGCCTCCCAGAGTGCTAGGATTACAGGCGTGAGCCACCCCGCGCGGCCTTTTGCAGGAGCTTTTAAAACCCAGTGTTACACAATGCCTTTATTTGTCTGTAGTGCTTTTGTTAGTCTGGAATGTTGACTACTCATTTATAGTCTTAGGTCATAAATTTCCAACGTGGTGTAGCTGCACTCTCTACAAAAGGGCATATCAGAATCGATTAGATTTGTATTCAGGTAACATATTTGAAACCACATATATCAGAATCGATTAGTTTTTGTTTCAAATCACCTATATTTTTTTTCAAACAGCATATTTACTACTGCAATAGTAAGTCACTGTCACTGGTGGGTATGTGTCTAGGTATAATGCAATAGGTATGATAATATAGGTATATTATTCCTTAGGTATAATGAAGTGGAAAAAATATTGAGTATTTGCTTTAGATCAAGGATTCTATTCTTTTTAAAATGTACTATTCCCAGGCATTCATTTAGTGTTCACTGTTTTGGGCTTTTCTAGGTGAAATAAGTACGCCATTTATATGCTAAATAGTAGACCGCACCCCATACCAGTAAAAACTTCAAACTGGACTGAGGAAGTCTGACACAGAGGCTAGGGAGAAATAGAGAAACAAGGCAATGCAAGCAAGAACAAGTACCTTAAATTGGAAAGAACACAAGACAAGCACAAGGTCAGAGATTGTTCAGGTTAATCATTGTTGACAAAGAGGACCAAAGGATAAATGACATCAGGGTGGGTTAACCACAAGACCAAGCAAATGCCAGTGATTGAAAGGAGAGACTGCTGTGCTGAAATGCTGGAGCTAGTTTGAGGACAAATGAGTGTCAGGATTGGAAAATCTTAGATCAGCTGATGGAAGCCAAAATGCTACACTGAGGAGAATAATTTGCAAGCATTGCTATGATAAGAATTGTAGGTTTTCACTGTGATGAAATGAAAGGCACGATAGGTTTATGAATAAAGAGTGACTTGAAGAAAGTGTACTTAAGAACGGTTATACTTCTAGGTAGTATAGAAAGAGAAAGACAATGGGTTTTATGCTACCCTAATGAAAAAAACAATTATTCAGGGAAAACATAATGTTATTATTTTTCAAATCTTTATAGCGTATTGGAAATTATGGCATTAAAATTCTATCATTCTTCTTGGTGTTAGATATGACACATTTTTAGTTAATCAGATCTTGGTTCAAAGGGAACCAAATTAATCTGGCATCTCAGTGTTTAAGAGTTCCTACTGTGGCATTGGAATAAACCAGAAATCAAACCTGTCCTCCAATCTAATTTAACTTTCAGAAAGCTGTGTTTCTTGCATGTTCTCACTTATAAGTGGAAGCTGAACAATGTGAACACATAGGCACAGGGAGGGGAACAATACACACTGGGGCCAGTCGGGGACAGTGGGGGCACACGGCGGGAGGGAGAGCATCCGGAAAAATAGCGAATGCATGCTGCGGTTAACACCTAGGTGAGGGGTTGATAGGTGCAGCAGTTCATCATGGCACACATTTACCTATGTAACAAACCTGCACATCCTGCACACACACAGCGGAACTTTAAAATTATAAAATAAAATAAAATAAAATAAAATAAAATAATAAAGCTGCGTTACTTATGTCCTTCATGAGATTCAGTTTACTAGTTTTACTTCATTATGATAGTAGTTGAAACATAAGGCTTTTCAAATATTAATTGAGATAATGCCTGTGGAAGGGTTAACACAAACTCTGGCACATAATAAGCACTCAATTAATGTTAATTATTGCCATTCTATTAAATGGGTTGTGACTAAGTGAAATTTTAACTCAAGCAAATGATGGAAGAGAATGCTTCTTAAATATGCTTATAGAATATGTTAGTATTTAACAAGCAAATATATGAAATAGCAAAAACAATTCTACTTGAGTTTGTCAAAAAATTCAAAATGGCTATTATAGAATTAAAAGTTTATTCATCAGGCATAAAATTATATCCAAAGAAAAAGAGTGGCTGAGCATGCCTGTATTCACCCTGTGCCACATATGAATGGACCTAGCTGTTGCGTGACTCTCTCCGTGCTAATGCCTGCCATAGGAAGTCGTATTTTCCTGTTGAAACCACTCTGAACATGATGTGATTAACCTTTAGAGTCCGCCATCCCCTCATCTCAAAGCCCACCTTATGCCCAGCCTGTGCTTGCTACGCATGTTCAGCTATCTGATTTCCATATCACCCACTCACACTCACTGGCAGGCATTAACATAACAGAACTGTAGCGTGACTTTGATTGAAGCCAGCTTGGGCTGAATGCAGTATCAAAGCATAATTTAGCAGAAATCAAATCTAATTTACTGTGCATTGTATATAAATTCTCAAAACACAGTTTCAAGTGAACTGTCCCAGACCTCTAATCTTAATTGACCTTTTTATATTTGGGTCTACTTCTCTGGAAATCACACAACATACTTTTCTTACAGAGCTATTGTTTTGTAACTTGCAAGTGTTGATTAAACACTAAATTGTGCCATTCTGTTGGCTTCATCTCATTTCTAGTTATAGCTGAAGCAATAAGGTATAATCACTTGACAGATTAAGCAAGTAGGATATTACATCGTAGTTACAAAAGATTTTTCCAATGCTTTCAGGTTTTAGACACAATATAAATACATATTTTATAGTCTTCTCTCTTAGAGACATATAGGAGAATTGCCATTTTTATAACAGGCATATTCTTCTGGAGTTTATAACTCAATCTCTTTAATTCACATTGGGTTTAAACGTGTGTTTGGAATTGTCGTCTTGAGGACCTAGTAGTGTTTTTTTTTTTCTTTTTTTATACTTAATGGGAGTCATTATAGAAAATCTATTTTATGTATAGCACACTTAGTGCTATTGTGCTGTGTTGATAAAATGCCACCTCTGTCTACTCCCTCCCATTGGTGCCATCAGCCAAATACTGTCTTTTCAGACCATTCTCACTGCCACCTGGCAGAGATGCTGAAACTGTGCAGGGTTATTAGAAGAATTGTTGATGCAGTTTTTCATTTAAAACCTCAAAAATAAATTCCTTCGGCTGATATCCCTTCACAGAAGATTGCAATATAGATCTTGGGCAGGCAGAGAGTCTACAAAAGTAAAAGTAATTGATGCCATTTGTTTCTTTGGTCCACCTTCAGGTGATAATAGGAAAGGATGTGTATTTTCACAGACCTGAGTACTCTTCAAAGTTTTTGCTTTGATAAATGTTTCCACATTTTCCATTTTTTTAAATTAAAAAATGATTAGATGATTTTAGTTCCAGCAAGATCAATGTGGCATAAGTTCTGGTGACAATAGTCTATTGGATGCATTTGAAATACAACACATTACAACTTGGAGTAAATGTACAATATAAATAAACATCACATGAAAATATATTTTGTAGGATAAATAACAGATGCTGACAGTTTTTTGTTAGTGGTCTTTAAAATAATCCAGTATTGGGTAAAAGTTCCAGAAATTATAATTTCCTGGCCTTTTTAGATTATACTATCAGTGGCAAATATTATGTCATGATTTTGCAGAATTTCTTTGTCCTTTAAAAGCCCTGATGAAATGGTATCTTCGGGTGCTACTATAAATTAAAATTCTCAACTGGATTTTCTGCCCCAACTTGTGAAGATTTCCCGGCTCTTTGTCTTTGCTCTTTCTCTAATCCTCATCTACATTGCTTCTAAAGCACCCTTTCCAAAATATAAATCTGATTGTATCTTTCTTACAAAAATGTCTTTGAACAGATCTTTATGGTTTTCAGGACGAAATGTCACACCCGTTTAGCAGGAATCATCTGGTCCTATCTATATCACCTCTGTGACCTAGATTTCTTTTATTCTCAGAATCCTTTACAAGCTCCTGAAAATCCAGTTCAATGGGTCTCTGCCTTATATGCTGCTTCTCTTTGTCCCAAGTGACCTTACCACTCTTCACCTAGTCAACTCTTACTTGTCCTCCAAAGTACAGCTCTAATGTGGCCATGCCCTAGCACTTTTTCTCTTTTTTTTTTTTTCTCACAACATGGCCTGATTGGTTCTGTTCCACTCTTTCTCCCCTGGTGCCCTCTGCATTTTTTTCTGTTTTCACTGAAAAAATTACATTTTGCTGTTTTTGTGTATTTGTTTATGTATTTACTTGTAAGTCTCTGCCACAGGACAAGAACAATTTTATTTGGCTTCCCATCTCCTGTACCAACCAGAATGTATCATCATTTTTAGTCAATCAATACATTTTGTGTGACTAAATGGATGAATTATGTCTTTTCAGAAAAGTGGATGCATAGATGTGGTCATTTGTCAGTCCTTATTTTGAGGACTATATTTTAGCAGCTGTGTTAAAATTGTAGTATCTAGATGCCAAAAGAATTTTGCAAAATCACTCATCCACAAAAAAATTTTTCAAAAGTTTGAAAATTAAATTCATGGAAGTCTGTACTTCTAAAGGACACCTGGTAATTTTACTGATAGAGATTGGTAATTTCACTGGATAGATGAAGAATAATATACTTGAAACTATAAAACACATAAATATATGTTTATATTTCATTGATTTCATTTGATGATTTCAATCATGTTTATTCTCAGTTAATAAATTTTAAAAATTTGTAAAGAAGGACTGTATAGAGTATCCAAGACTCTAAGGTTTTACTAACAACTTTTGTGAGATAATTTAAATTCTTTCTGGCCCAAAGCAGTACAAGTTAACTAACAAGCTAAATAGTTGATTTTTACTCAAGTCTTTTAAATGACTGATTTTGACTCAACTGAGTTTTGAATTTTTAATAATTTTAGATACATGCTAAATTATTCAGTACTTCTCACTTAGCAAATGTCCATGTTGACTCTTATTTTTCTTTATAGAATTACAAAGAGATAACTATATACTCAACTTTTTCGTAACAAATATAATTTTTCTACAATATTGCAGATGACAGAAACAAACCTTAAATGTTTTTTTGGTACAAATACCTGTTGGTTTCACATTTCTACTGAAAAAAAAATGGTCACTGCAGTGTTTTAAGAGTTTTCTGTAAGGTAATTTTGTAACATTGATTTAAACTATCATTTCTATTAGAAAACATGGAAAAAAAATCAATGTATCTGCTGATTCAGGAGAATTGTGTAGAAATAACAAGAAGATTGTAAGAAGCAACTAATCTCCTGAAAATACAAGGCAACACATACCATGCCCTGTTCAAACAGATTCATAAATCTGGGTTTTCCATACTGCTAGAATGAGTCTTCTGTTATCTATAGTTATAGAAGAAAATTTCTCTTAGCAGATTTATCCCATCTGTCCCTGGGGTATGTGTTAGATGTGTTGAACTAGGAGGCAGTATAATAGAACACCAAAAAATAAGTCAATACAAATCCCAGTGAATTGTTTGGAAAAATGCTGCTGCTTTTTCCACGCTAGCGTTCTTGTAAGGCTGAGGAATTGGTTGCACGTTTGGGGCTGCTCTACATTCACCCTCTTCTTGGACCTGCACTTCTTTTCTCCTGAAGCAATGAAATGATTTCAAGTGACAGGTTTTACCAGACATCACTTATGGTTAGAGGGTTTTAAAGTACCACTAGGTTCTAAAAATTAGAGTTGATTTTAAAGTGTTTTCTGTCTCGGTTTTCTAGCCTAAGCAGCTAGTTTAAGTGGAAATAGATTATTACAAAAGTCATGGAATAAGCACGGTGTTTTCTGTTCAACAAAAATGGGTTTTGGTAGGGAGATGCCCCTGTGAAAACTTCCAGTTATACTGTCTTTCCCTTTATTCTCTCAAGATCATTAGATCACCATTTAAATCTGAACTTTCTTAGGATTTTTACCCCCATCCCTTTCTTTTATTTTCTGTTGGAGTTACTTATGTCTTGGTCTCATTAGCTTCACCTGTACCATTTTAATAGCCTCCCAGTTAGACTCCTTGTTTTACGGAGTAAGTGCCTTCCTCTCCAATCCATGCTACATTCATTAGAGGGTTAAAGCCGCCAAAAATTATCTTTTGCATCTGTCACTTTTCAGCTTAGAAAAAATCAGAATAAAATCCTCAGTTTGACTTCTTAAACCCTCCTTTGTAGCCAAAAGTGTTTACATAACTTGGACCCTCCATCCTGCCAAATTACACACTGTATCCTACGTTTGTTCTTGCTTCTTGTACTTTGCTCCATAATCTCCTTGTTTGGCATGTGTTCATTTTTCCATTTACCTCAAAGCTACCATAATGCCCATTTTCTACACAGAGCTTTCTGTAGGTTTTACAACACCAAGGGATTTCTTTCTCCTAAGTTTTATTATATTTATTATATATACAATAACTTAAATTCTCCTCCGCTGTGCTCTGAGATCACCTCTATCATTGCACTTCCCACAGTCTTAGATAAGTGTTGATTTAATTTTGTTTTGGTTTTCATCATTGTCATTGTGTTTTTCCTTTCCATTAGACTATAAGCTCCTTGATGGCTTCAGGATAAAAGCTTCTCATCTCTGTATCTTGAGTGCCCAGTAGGGGAACATAGTAATTACTGGACTAATCTTTATCTATCTATATGAAATAAATTAGATTGAGTCAACCATTCAGTACATTTATTTATATTGCTTATTACCCTTGTATGTAATTCCCATCTCTTCAATTCTTCAATGTCTTTAATCTTTCAACTCTTGAATTCTAGATATAAGCACTTTAAGAATAGGGGTCATATTTTATACCTTCTGGTATCCCTGTGCCTTATATAATTCTTGCAGTTACTATAAAAACAGCCAATGCTTGTCAATAAATTGACTTTAGAGGAAGGAGATGGTTGAGTAAGAGAGTGATTCTTTTTTTATCTTTATTTATTTAAAAAACAGAACCAGCTTGAGGATCCATGTTTTTCCTTAAAAGTGTTAAAATCATTAAAAAAATCTAACTTTCTATGCAAGGATATATAGGCCAAAGGATTACAATGTACAACATTTAAAAATACGTCTGCTAAAAATTTTGCTTCTTTCCTCACATTTGATTGAATATAATGTCTTTCTTTTTTGTGTTTTGAGAAATGTGTAAAAGTAAATAATACACTGTAGTCGCTCCCTGGCACTGAACAAGCAACATAGTACCGTATTTTCTCCCCGATGTATTTTTCTTTGTCGGTGGTTGATATTTACACACTTTCTTTTCTTTTCAATTATAGCTCCCCCACAGTTTGTGGTTCGGCCAAGAGATCAGATTGTGGCTCAAGGCCGGACGGTGACATTTCCCTGTGAAACGAAAGGAAACCCACAGCCAGCTGTTTTCTGGCAGAAAGAAGGCAGCCAGGTGAGCGTGAGGCTTCCCTGCGCTTCTGACATCTCGGAACTTCTGCTGTCTCTGCTGCTCCTGAAACCTGCCTTGCTTCTCTTGTTCTCAATGTTTGAATTTATTTTATTTCTGAAAAAGAGAGTGGTGAATGTGAAAATAAGTGGGAGTCAGATGTTCTAGTAATAGCATTCTTTATTTTCTAGTATTAATCTTTTCAAAATTCTGTCTCTTACACAGAACAGCAATAAAGCAATATAACAAAATTATCGTTAAAAGTCAAACCAAAACCTCTGTAGCGATTTAAAATCTGTTAAGGTGAAGCTAATTTTGTTTTCTTGTATTGAGTTACGTGGTATGATAGAGTCTCTGTGACATGGAAAACAGTCAGAAATATTTTTTTTAATTGACCCAGAATTTAATTTCAATCCTCTCTCTTAAATACACAGCATAAATGACTTTTCTTATCCTTAATTAAAGCATGCTTCCATTTAAGATTAGGATAAATCTTTTCCTTCTCCGTTCCTCCTGGACTCATCCGTAGTGTGGTTAGACAGGAAATAATACGTAGTACACTAGAAGGAACCCATACCTTGTCTTTGTTCTGCCCTGGTTTGTCCTCTCCAGGGCCCTCTCTGGGCAACATGGCCTCTCAGAGTCTCTATGAAAAGTCAACTGGATACACTAGTTTTCTCATTTAGAACTTGGTCCAAACTTGGACAACTGCTTAGCTTCTAGGTTCGTAGGCAATGAGTAAAATTTCCAGTTAAAACTAGATCAAAAATTGTGTTGTTTGCAAAATAATGTGTCCATGCATTCCCATGGGACCTGGAGATATTTTCGTTCTAAACTTTCTAGAAACATGCACTACTAGGCGTATTCTGAGGAAGAGACCTCCTGGTGGTCTTCCTCATCACATTCTGTTATTACTACACGTTCCAGAAGAATTTCCTTGGGAATAATGGAAATCATTATTAAACGTCTCTGGAAATCTGAAACCTTGGCCAGAGATGGGAAATACAAGTTGCATTAGAGGACTCTGTTGATTAAACTTGCATACATTTATCTGCAACATACATGTGTGCAAGGAAGCCTTTAGAAGTTCTGTTCAGCCGTTATCTCTAACTGTTGTGGGTTTCTATAAATTCCTGTGCCAGCTCATAGTGGGCAGTTCTAACAGCTCAGTCTGGATGGATGAATGGCATTTTATTCCTCACTCAGCTCTCCTTGTTGGAGTCACTCCTCTTGTGACTTGTGGAATATAAGTGTAGTGATGGGAATGTAAGGAAAGGTGATGGCCATTGCCGTATCCAACATCAGAACTGTTCCACGTCTTAACTCTCAAATCTTCTTTATAATTTAGTAATTATAAAATAGGTTTCCACACATAGAGTTCTTTGACTGTTTGCTTTAAAATTCTTTTCAGATGTTAGTGTCTCAGACTCTAAAGTAAGTGTCAGGCAGCATGACAATTAAACATATATACACACACACATAGACACACACACATAGACACACACACCACACACATACACACATACCACACACATACACACACACACACACACACACACATACACACATCACACACATACACATAGACACACATGCACACACATAGACACACAGAGACACATACATACACATAGACACACACACACACACACAAAGGAGAAAATTCGAAATCCAGTTTGCTCCTTATAAATTGTACAACTTTTGTAGTGCTATTTAAATGTACTGAAACTCATTTTCTTAATGTAAAATACAAGGCTAATACATTTTACTTCACACAAAGTTTAAATGAATAAGTCGTTTTATATATAAAATTGCTTTACACATTATGAAGGTTAAGCAAAATGTTATGTCACTGATAATAAATATAATGATGTAAAGCAATTTGATCATTGCATACTTACACTTTAAACCCATGTATTGAGTGAAATCTCATTATAATGTGTCTTGTTATTATATAGCTAAGACTATATCATGTGTAAATCACATTCCCTAAAGTAGCTCCAAGTTGAATTACAAGGTAGTGCATAAAATGTGTATTGGCCTTGTAGCTTAATAAGCATAGGGTATTTAAATATGCTACATCATTTTTAATGGTTTCAAAATAAATAACAATTAAATAGCATGTAAGTATTCCTTTTTCTGTATTTGACAAAGTGGCATATAATTCCAGAGATATCACTGTTAAAGATTACACAAAATCTTATGTCTTGTTCTCTTTCCCTCACCTATCTTTCTCCCATCAGAGAGACAGGGGTAGAGATAGAGAGGGATGGGGTGGGAGAGCGAGAAGGAGAGAGAAAAAAAAAATACTGTGAATGAGAACAACAGAGAAGTGCTTCAGCAAATTATAAATTCTCAAATCATGAATTGGGATATTGGGAAAAAATAAATCGGTCTTACTGTTTTCAGTATCCAGTTTTTATAGTGATCTATGACCATCCATCAATAGAAACAGTTAAAAGCCTGAACTTAATGGTCCATATTTCTCAATATATGCTGATAATGCCAATTAGCTCTAATAGGATACCCAGGCAATCTCCAAGGTGGGAAGAGCTGTGAAGTTCCCGGTTTTTGCTTGTAATCCATTTTCTTTTGCCTATGTCATGCAAGCAGAGAATAAAAATGATGGGTTAACCTTCATATAATGCCATTTTCCATGTCAACGAATCATTTAGAAGGTGGACTGATGGTGCATTGTAGAGGAAGAGATCCCGTAGAGAATAAAGCCCATCTGATATATTAGTGCTATGTAAATTAGTATTCTAATGGCTAATTGTAGGAAAGTGTGCACTTTGAGTTATTGTATCATTTTCAAGTGACTTCAGAATTTAGACTCTCTTTTAGCTTGTTTATTTATTTTGGTAATACATTTGGAATCTACAGTAGAATCAGCTGATTCTCAAATCGTGTTTCTATGCATGAAAATGTCTAGCCTTATACAGTAGCACACATTTTATAAGAGGTCAACAGCATATTGAAATTACATTCTTGACATGCTAGCAAACATCACTCCTTTTAGAAGGCGTTTAATAACATGGTAATGTTTATGTAAAGTGGGCTTATAGTGTCACACTTGAATCTAATAAAGTGGACATCCATCATGTTGCAATAAAGAGAAGAGCTTCTAATTAAAATAGGACATCGTTTGCAGGATTAAAGTCATTTAGCATAATTGAAAAGTGTTAATACCCTATTTTATCCTCTTCCATTGGTATTACTTCAAGGGTAAAAACATTTTAAGGTGAAAATGTGTCCTGTGCCTTTAATTGAATGTTATTACCTCCTGATTGCAACGTATTGAAACTGTTTAATTACAAACCTGGAAAATTAATTACTATATGGAGAAACAGATCCCAGAGGGTTATAATGTCCTTTTTTGTAAGTAAATACAACATAAAAATTGATATCTTCTTATTTATAATCCAACTTGGAAACAAGCCCCAATGTAATTTATTATACTCAAATGTTTTTCTTAATTGAACAACAGTAAAGCAACATAGTTCATCCAAATTAATGTTACTCTTCTCATAGATGAACTTTTACAATTTGTAATGAGGCTATATGTATATATGAGATATAGAATAATTTTGTTTTAAAAAGAAAGTAATATGAAATTGTTTAAGGTAACACACTTTTAGAAACATTCTACATTTTCTTTTTATCTTCAGTAATTTGCTTAATCTTGCTTAAACTGTAGTATTTGTTTATAGCCCCATTCAAAGGTGCAAAAACTTTATAGCAGAAGTACAGTCAGCTCTCTGTCATGCACTTTTGAACAACTTTGGGAGAAATTCAGTTGAGTGCATCAAGGATTCAGAATGATCGACAGCAGTCATACTTTGCATTCTTCAGAGCTGTGCACTTCGTACCACCCATCCCCAGTCCCTGTTATCGGCCAGATCTTCAGGAGGCCTTAGCAGTTGAGTCAGATAAGAATTGTTTTGCCCATTTTCCAGATAAAGAAACAAGTTTCAAAGATACTAACTAACTAGCAGAATATCAGGATGAGATAAAGATCCCATTCTTTAAAAACACAGATGACTTTTCTTTCAACGAGAAAATACTGACTTCTTAGAGGATGTTATTTCACCATGATTTGGAAAAACTTGATCAGTGAAACCCACTGTGTGGCATTTAAACATTTCTGTACCATACATTTTTTAATCTATGTGTTTTCTTTTTCCCACTTTATTCCCTAATTGTCGTAGCTTTTATTCACATAATTTTTTAAGTGGAAAATGAATATTGATGAGACTGTGCTTGCTTCCACAGAACCTACTTTTCCCAAACCAACCCCAGCAGCCCAACAGTAGATGCTCAGTGTCACCAACCGGAGACCTCACAATCACCAACATTCAACGTTCCGACGCGGGTTACTACATCTGCCAGGCTTTAACTGTGGCAGGAAGCATTTTAGCAAAAGCTCAGCTGGAGGTTACTGATGGTGCGATATCTTTATTAGATTTGTCTTACGAAAACACGGATTTTTATTTCTGGACACACGTTAATCATGTGGAGTTTGCTGATTTGTGAAATCATTACTATGTGTGCTTATCTTTTAAGTTTGAATCCAGGTCACATTTTTTAGTAGTTTCTAATTCTTCCTGATTGAATACCGCTCATTTTCCCCAAAGAACTTCAGAGATAATTTACTTAATTCTTAAAAATAGAATAGTGCATTATTTTAAATAAATCTTATCACACTCACTGCATATTGAAATGTAATCTGTATATTTTTGTTGAGTCTTAGGCTGACATGATTGGTTCTACTAGACATTAATGATTTTATTTCACTCTAGGAGGAGGTGATACCACGTTTAATATTATCAGAGATGAGTTTTTAGTTAGCTAATCATATTAGGACATGCCTATGATTTTAATTATGCATTCAGCAAGTTAACTACCTACCTTTCAAAGTGCTGAAGAATGCTAAAATTATTATTTTTATTTGCACATATGCACTTTGAATCTTAACTGAGGCACCTACATTCATAGTGAAAGTTGAAAAGGATGAAGGGCTCTGCATAATCTGATTTTTTCCCAGCAACTTCTTTGGCACAATTGACAGCTAGCAAATTTGAGATATTTCATGGACCTCTGAGTGTGAATTTAATCCCTATTCTTTGATGTCCTAAATTGAAAATTCTTTCTTATTCTCCTTTATTTGTGAGGATTTTTAGTTTTGTTTTCTCCCCAATGCTGGCTTCTGAGATGTAAGTGCTTTGGTCTGCGGCCTCTCTTGATCCTCTTCTTTCTCTGCTGGTGAAATTTGATGTGCTTTTATACAATTTAAATTTACATGTAGATTAAAAGGTCATTTAAAATTAATAGAAAGGCAGTATTTTTTAATATCTGTTCATGGTATGGCCTGATTCAGTGACATGTCAGGAATGGGAATAAATAGAACAGACAAACATTGGCTGCAGGGACATTGAGTCGTTAGTGGCTGCACCTGCTGATGCTGCAGAGATTTACTGCCATGGAACTGAAAGGAGAAGTCAGGTTCAAGGATAGCAGTGATGAGAAATTCTTCCTTAGATGGGCAAGCTCTTTGATTCTTTGTACCTCCATATTTCTTTAAAAGAATAAAGGATAATTATTAATGATTTTAAAAATCTTATGTTTTCACCTGTCAACAAAAATGTTCAGATACATACACTTGAAAAATAAGATATTCTGACCAAAGCCTACGTTTTATTCTATATTCCTAAGAACACTGCAAACATAATGCTTAAGATACCAGCTATCATTTAGCTACTTATAATATTTTATAGAAGATTGACTGTCAAATGTTTCTAAATGAAGAAATTATTATGGAAAAGGCAAACCATATTTGTAGGAAGCAAAAGTGATGAACTAGAAGAGCCAGTTGATGTGACTGATATGGTTCATAAAACAGTGAATATTCAGAATTACGTCTGGTACAATAAATGGAAAACCTTTGAGACCTTATACTAGCTCATGATATCTTACAAAACAGTAGTTTTTCTAGCCTTCCTTCTGTGGTCAAAAATAAGTGATGACCAATTTTAAATCTTCTGCCAACTGAGATTGCTCTAAACATTTTGTTACAACTGGCTTGAATATTAATTCCTATATTGATTTTTACTTGAGTAAGCAATTACAAAGTCAAGATCCTTTTGCAGCAACATTGATTGCAAGTTACAATGCTGTTGATTTTGACAGTAAAGAAATGAAACTATAAGAACTAAGTATGTACACACATGTTGTCAATGAATCTGTCTCTAAATATGAAGTTGCCACATTGATGCCTTAAGCTTCTATTCATAGTTTTGATTTTTCATATAGGTTAATGATTTAATAATATCTGAGCCATTATTTTCATTTTGACCACACTTATTTTGATATATTTCAGGGAATTGTAGAGCCATTTGAAATTCCATGGTAGAATGAAAACGTATGTCATGTTCAGAAAAACAAGTGATTACAGGCATACCTTCCTTTATTGTACTTTGCAGATACCATGGTTTTTACAAACTGAAGGTTCATGGCAACCCTGGGTCAAGCAAGTCTATTGGTGGCATTTTACTAACATCACGTGCCCACTTTGGGTCTCTGTGTCACATTTTGGTAATTCTCACACTATTTCAAACAATTTCATTATTATTGCATCTGTTATGGTGGCCTGTGATCTGTGATCCTGGATACTACTATAATTTTGGGGGGTATCACAAAGTGCACCCACGTAAGATGGCAAACTTTATTGATATATGTGTGTGCTCTGACTTCTTTACCCACTGGCCAGTCCCCTGTCGTTCTCTCTCTCTCCCTGAGCCTCCCTATTCCTTGAGACACAACAGTATTGGAATTAGGCCAGTCAGTATCTCTACAGTGGCCTCCAGGTGTTCAAGTGAAAAGTCGCATGTCTCGGACTTTACATTAAAAGCTACAAAGGCTTAAGTTTAGTGAGGAAGACATGTCAAAAACTGAGATAGGTCAAAAGCTGGGCCTCTTGTGCTAAACAGTTAGCAAAGTTACGCATACAAAGGAAAAGTTTTTGAAGGAAAGTAAAAGTGCTACTCCAGTGGACACAAAAACTGATAGGAAAGTCAAACAGCCTATTGCTGATATGAAGAAAGTTTGAGAGTCTGGATAGATCAGTGAGTCACAGCATTCCCTTAAGCCAAAGCCTAATCCAGAGCAAAGCCCTAACTATCTTCAGTTCCTTGAAGACTGAGAGAGGGGAGGAAGCTGTAGAAGAAAAATTTGAAGCTAGCAGGGGTTGGTTGATGAGATTTAAGGAAAAACACCAAGGTAAAGCATCAAGGGCTAATATAGAAGCTTCATCAAGTTATCCAGAAGTTCATTCACTAAAGTGGCTATACTAAACAGATTTTCAATGTAGACAAAGCAGCCATATATTGAAAGAAGATGTCATCTAGGACTTTCATAGCTGAAGAAAAGAAGTCAATGCCTGGCTTTAAATGACAGGCTAACTCTCTTGTAAGTAACTAATGCAGCTGGTGACTTTAGGTTGGAACTGATGCTCGTTTACTATTTCAAAAATTCTGTGACCCTTAAAATTATTCCAAATCTCCTCTGCCTGTGCTCTCTAAATGGAAAACAAAGCCTGAATGACAGCACACCTCTTTACAGCATGTTTACCGAAATATTTTAAGTACAATGTTGAGATCTACTCTTCAGAAAAAAAAATATTCCTTTCAAAATACTATTTCTCATCCACGATGTACTTGTCACCCAAGAGCTCTGATAGAGATGTACAAAGAGATTAATGTTTTTATACCTGTTAACACAACATCTCTTCATCAGCCCATGGATCAAGGAATAATTTCAACTTTCAAGTCTTACTTAAGAAATATATTTTCCAAGGCTATAGCTGCCACAGACAGTAATTCAATTGAAGGATCTGGGCAGGGTTAATTAAAAACCTTCTGGAAAGGATTTACCATTATACTCGCCATTAAGAACATTTGTGATTTACGGGAGGAGGCCAAAGCATCAACATTATCAGGAGTTTAGAAAGTTAGATGACTTTGAGGGGTTCAAGACTTCAGTGGAGGAAGTGACTGCACATGTGGTGGAAATAGCAGAAGAACTAGAATTAGAAGTGGAGCCTGAAGATGTGGCTAAATTGCTGCAGTCACATGATACACATTGAACAAATGAAGAACTGCTTCTTATGGGCGACCAAGGAAAGCGATGACTTGAGAGGGAATCTACTTCTGTTCAAGATTGTTGAAGTGACAACAAAGGACTCAAAGTTTCACATAAACTTCATCGATAAAGCAACATCAGAGTTTGAGAGGATTGTCTCCAATTTGGAAAGACATTTTACTGCAGATAAAATGCTCTAACACAGCATTGCATGCTACTGAAAAATCTCTCATGAAAGGAGTAGTGAATCAATGTGGTAAACTTATTGTCTTATTTTAAGAAATTGGCACAGGTACCCCAACCTTCGGCAACCACCACCTTGGTCAGTTAGCAACCATCAACACTGAAGCAAGATCCTCCATCACCAAAAAGATGACCACTCTAGGCTCAAATAATCATTAGCATTTTTTAGCAATAAAGTATTTTTAAGATACTAACTTTTTGTTAGACATAGTATTATTCTACACTTAATAGACTCCAGAATAATGTAAACATAACTTTTATATGCACTGGGAAACAAAATTTGTGTGGCCTTCCTTATTGCAATATTTGCTTTATTGTTGTGGTCTAGAACCAAACATACAATACCTCTGAGATATGCCTGTATTCCATTTATAGCAAATGTATCTGTTATCACAGTTAGACTCATTTTATGAAAATATAATTCAAGCATTCATAAAAGATGAAATCGCTAATGATGCTGAATAGTGCTAAGTTGAGCAACAACTTTACCGATCGTAGATTAAGCTAATAAGTTTGAATATACTTGAGTTTCAATATATTTCTTTAAAAGACTTCTGCATTAATTCACTGGCATTGTTCTTTATTTCTTCTTTCTTTTGCTCTATCTTTTTCTCTCCGAGAATTATGAAATTGTAATCAGCATTCCGTGAATAGAGCCAATAGAAACTAAAAAGACTGGGAGATAAGATGTATTTATATCTTGTACTGACAATAAGTGTCACATCCTGATCTTATGTGAATGGTTATTGAGTATTTATAATGCATAGTGAGAGAAAACCATGGAGTTGTTCACAGATCACTGGGATCCCTAAATGTTCATTTAACCCTTGACCTTAGTGTCATGGAAACCCGTGGTCATCTTTCACCCATAGCATCCTTGAAACTGAAAATTATGTCTGGCCAGGAGATTTTCAATTACTTTATCGATCAGATTCATTCAAAAAGTGATGAGCTACTCATTTGAGCAATAAAAAAAAGAAAGAAAAAAACTAATTAGATGACCTTTGGCTGTATCTAATGATTTCAGGGATATGACAATAAAAGCAGGTTGTAAGAAGTTACCTGAATTCTGCATAGGTACTTAATTTGAAAAAAAATCATTTAAAAATGAATTAGTATGCTTTACCCTGGTAATACAGACTCACTTTCTCACTGCATTAAAACATTACTAATAATGTTTTGTTCATTGGCTTTCTCTTTTTGACCCATAAAAATAAGTCCCATGAAACTTCTAGTTTGAATTTCTATTTGCCTAATTACGACAAATGTGCCAGAATTATTATAATATTCTACTTTAGTATTTTCTTAAAATGTTTTATTTAGTATTAAAAGTAAGAATTTGATGGAAAAAAGCAGTGGAACAAATGATTCTAATTTTTGTTTGTGAACAATACACAATTTTTATTGTTTTTCTTAGGTTTTATCATTGATAAAGTAGGTTTAGGTTGACGAGAATCTGCAATGTCTTGATGCGAAGGAGCACTGTATCATAAATTCTAGCCTCAATTAAATCTGGTTGGCTTTCTCATGATAGTTTCTGAACAGGCTGCTTAACTTTAATGTTTTGTTTTCCAAAACTATGAACTCTAGTAAATATGATGCAAGTAAATTGGAAAGACAGTAATTTTAAATTGGCATTTATAAAAGCTGGTGGGCAAAGGAAATTTGAGCATTAAGCAAAGTGTTTTCAATTGTATACATTGTAATACAAGTTGACTTTTTTGAGAAAAAACACTGTTTATCTTCACAGTTGCTTAGAAATACTTTTTCTTTTTTGTATATATGTTTTTATATACTGCATGTATTTTGTATGTTACATATAACCATACACAATTTGGATAATTAACCAAAGCCTGTGCTGTCTATGCTGAAGTTTATAGAACTTTCTCTTTAGAAAGACTTCCTTGGACCTGGACATATCCTTTTGATTATACGGTGATCTTCTAATGAATTCTAAATGAAATCTTAACTCCAATCAGCTCTGTATTTTTCTTAACCATGTAAACAATACTGTACATTTTGATGTCCTTCTTAAATAATCATTAAATACTTCTAAAAGCACTGAAATGCTGCTACAAAACAGTATTTCATAAACAAAAAGCAATACTAAACTAAACATTTAGAAATTATGGAAAATTTACCCAAATGAACACAACAATTGATATATAAGTAAACACTGATTTTGCGCAAGCACTGTTTTTGTCATATGATAAATATAATCTAGACTACTTTTCTTTGATCAGTTATAAGTACTAATTGAATCAAATCATCCAAATGATATGACCTTAATTTGGTGACCTAATGTCTCAATTTTGGAAGTAAATTATTTATAATCTAATATTTTAACATCAACAGAAATATTTCAGCCTATATAAATACAGCACACAACTGGTGCCATGAGGGTAAAATTATTTACTCTATTATGAAAAATGCAAAAGTGAAAATTGACTGTACTCATATGAGACTTCACACACTTTCTTACATATGCATATGAGATAAAATGAACATTTCATAGGTGACTGACTACCATAAGCTATTCATATTTTAATTTTAATTTTAATATGACTAAGCCTTTTTATACAATTAGGTCTTTATAAAATGTCAGAATTTATCTCAATGCCATTTTAACTCTAGGTAATACAGAGGAAGCTATTGACAATAACTAGTCTGGCCTTAGTATAGCATATTTGTATGTATGTATAGATGATAGATATATGATAGATTTAGAATATACATTACTAAGAATATGCATATTCGAATAAGTTGTAAGTAATATATATTGTGTTGGGGCTTAAACCTTACTTTCATTGTCAATATATCAAGCCTACTGGACTCTACTGGTGTTAAAATACCCTGAAAAGAGCCTTATTCTTTAGTTTTGACAGATAGACCTCCACCTATAATTCTACAAGGCCCAGCCAACCAAACACTGGCAGTGGATGGCACAGCATTACTGAAATGTAAAGCCACTGGTGATCCTCTTCCTGTAATTAGCTGGTTAAAGGAGGGATTTACTTTTCTGAGTAGAGATCCAAGAGCAACAATTCAAGAGCAAGGCACACTGCAGATTAAGAATTTGCGGGTAAGTAATATTGGACTTGTCCTTGAATTATCATCTACACATACGTACTGCTCTACAGAAAAATTGTGGAGTGAACTTAAAATCTTACATCCTAGTATAATCGCTGTACATTTAAAGACAGCTAATGTTATTACTCATTTTTAAAACCATGGATTGAAATCAGAGGAAAGGTCAGTTTCTGTGTAACTCACACACGCATAACAGAATCTCGAAACTTTTATTCCTGTATCCCATTCCGTATGTATACAGCCAATAAATCTAGAGATCTTAAACACATAACATTAGTACGAGTAGTAGGATGTTGGAAATGACAAAAAATGACAAACACTTCTGATTTACTTTCATTAGCAAAAGAAATTGTAAGGAAATGTAGATAAAGTGCCTTGGCCAAAGAATTCAGTACAAGAAAAATAAAGAGATGAGACTGAGTACATAAAAGGCAAGTTTGCCTTGTTAGTGGAAAACCTTAGATTTTGGGTGTAGTTTCCATTTAAACCCATGGAAAGCACCAGGCATTGGTGGTTTTTCACTGACGTTTACCTGATTAAAAAATGAGCATTCCTGGCAACTTCACAAGTCAGTCCTGCTGCAGGAGCAACTCACAATAAAATGTCTACGTCTGAATATTGTATCAGTTATCTAGTATTATGTAACAATATTAACAAAAATATACTGGCTTAAAGCAACACACATTTGTTACACACAGTTTCTGGGAGTTAGGAGCCTGGGCATGACTTAGCTGCAGTTTTAGCTTCCGGGTCTCACAAGGCTCCAGTTAGCTGTCATTTAGAGCTGCCGTCTCATCCGAAGATTGACACAGGATGGATTTGCTTCCAATAAACGTTATTCTTGGTAGCATCCCGTTCCTTGTGGCTACTGGACTAAAACCTCGCCTTCTCAATGGCCGTTGGCAGGAGGTCGCCTTTAGTCCCTTGCCATCTGGATCTGCCCCATATGACTACTTGCTTCCTCCAAGTCAGCAAGGAAGAGAGTCTCCTAGTAAGATGGCACCACAGTCCTGTGTACCAAATCACAAACGTGACATACTGACACTTTGGCAATATTATATTGGCCAGAGGGAACCAACAGGTTCCACTTACACTCCAGGTGAGGGATCACACAAGATACAAATACCAGAAGGCTGCTATCATGGAGGGCACCTGTCCTCTATCAGTACCTTCGACTCGTTCACCCACGTGTTGTAGGTCCCTTCCTCCTACCTGCCATGTAGCAAGTGCTCTGCTAAAGCTGGAGAGTACATTTTAGGAATCACAGATTGGGGATGAGACCCAGAACTAAGGTAGATGATGTAATAGTGCGTGAAGAAAACTTCAGTGGAGGAGCAATCTGTAGAATCCTGGGTCCAGGTAGAAATTAAGAGCCAAGATGAAGAAAAACGAAACAAAACCATATTTTAGAATTTTCCCATTCTGGAGCTAAAAAGAAAGGCAAAACTTTTTAACTACACATGTTTCCAAATGATCACAATTTGGCATATTCTTCTTTTATGATGGGAATATATTTACAATTATATGTTTATCTGATTATCACTATAATACAGATATATATCACAAAACAAAGTGACTATTTTTGCTACATGCACACACATGCACACATAAGTTTTTACTTATATATATAATATTTATCTTTAATTTTTGAGATACAGGCATTAATTATTGCTTTAAGCAGAAAAAAATGCTGCCAAGTTGAGTTTTAAAAAGTAAATTCATACAGATATTTTGAGCCCGTCTTTTTATTGATTGTAAATTAATTGTTAACCTTCTTTGAATAAAATGGAAGTTATTAAAAAATTAATGCCAACTCTCTTTGTGTAAACACTTTAACCTCTATCTCTGGGCTAAAGGCAGACTTGGGCCATAGAGGTTAATGCATTTTCACTGTATCACTGAATTAGAGGGTATGCTTGAGTAGTCAAGATTTCTAGTAGTATTTGAAAGAAGCAATTAAAGGTGGGTGCTTGATGATGTCAAACAAACTTTGAGCCCTCTGACAGGCTTCTGAGTAGTCTCTCTGAGATGCCAGCTCCTGGGGGCTTGTCTGCAGTCAAGCGCACAAGGAGAAAAGTAGATGATGGAATTTGCCTGCACATTAATCTCATTTTAAAGCAATTTATTAAGGGTAAAAGGACAGGGTGGAAAAGAGGAGAAGCACCCCTGACCAGAAAACACATTATTTAAAATTAAAGGAATAAAATTAAAGGAATAAAATGTGGTGATGATGGTAATACCAAGAGTGAATTTTAGCAACGATATTTAGGTTTTTGAGGAACCCCAAAATGAAAACGTTGTTCTTTTCCAGTAATATGACTGTCCTTAAAGGGAGAGACAAATGGGCTTTCCAGTAGTTCACTCATACAGTCAAGAGAGTTTCTGTAGGCTGTATTCTTTTGTGTCTCACTATTTTTTTTCAGTACTTAATGCAAGGGAGAAAAATAACATGATGAATACTGTGTTCTCCTAGGCCAGCTAATTGGTAACTGAATCTTTATCTTTTGAGAAGTAGAATATTCCAGCACTCATTAAAACATACCTACCACAGCTAATGTCATCCTTGTATCTCCACACAATGACAAGGAGATGCAGTTAAGAAGCATTACCTACATACTTTTCTTTTAGCATTTGCAAGTAATAACAAGTGCTACATTTTAGTTCAACAGCTATAATAAAATGCAAATTCTTTTACTCTTTCACAGACCATATTCAAATGAACATCCCATTAAAATCCAACCTCGGCTCATTATATTTAGTTTGTGAGTGATGCTTCTTAAATGCAAAGATTTCTAATGACTATAATGTGTGCACAGCCACATTTGAAAGAATGGTTCTTTCTACAGTGGCTATCCCCATCATCCCTCTGTGTAATGGAAGACAGTTGTACAGAGATAATATGGCGAAGAATGTCATGCCAGAGCAATTTGAAACTGAAGTTAAAATACATAATGGCATTTAAAATCAATTAAGATAGTGAAATGGCAGTAACATCCAGGCACTAATGATTTACCTGAGAATCAATCGAGAAAGCTTGAGTCATCAATACACTTACAGTTTGAACCCAGCAGATATAATATTCCATGAGCGACTATATTTCATCAACAATTAGACTCATGTTCATCACAGGATATTAATTCTGCATCTTCTGCCTTGTCTTACTTTGTTTGGTCATCAGTTTCTCTTCCCAGTGTGACTTTTCCTTTACCCCTAAATTGATGAGAATGAATGTTGTTTGCAGTGTAAGCCACAAGGCTTGATCACAGAGAAGTTTTGAGTTGCCTCTTTTATTGATCTTGGGACTTTATTCAAAATATAATCAAAGAATCTTCTGCTTTTTGCATTTGTAAAAGAGAACTCTTGATTACATTATCAACTTTTTCTGAAGGTCTTTTGCCACTCTTTTGTGAATAACAAAACCATTTAAAGTGATTGATGAAATGACAAATTTTAATTTTGATCAAAAAAAGAGTTATGAATTAGGATATTTTATGGTCCCTTTCAGCTGGAAATTGCAGTCACTCCATAGCCGTTTTTTTTTTGTTTCAAATGATACTTTATTCATTGTTCCACTACTGCGATTTACATATAAGTGAATACTGAAGTTTTTAAATAAAGAAATTTACCTTAAAAACATTTCTTTTTCTGGCCGGCCATGGTGATTCACACCTGTAATCCCAGCACTTTGGGATGCTGAGGCAGCCGGATGACCTGAGGTCAGGAATTCGAGACCAGCCTAACCAACATGGAGAAACCCTGTCTCTACTAAAAATACAATGTTAGCCGGGCATAGTGGCACAGGCCTATAATCCCAGCTACTTGGGAGGCTGAGGCAGGAGAATTGCTTGAACATAGGAGGCAGAGGTTGAAGTGAGCTGAGACCGTGCCATTGCACTCCAGCCTGGCCAACAAGAGCAAAATTCCGTCTTGGAAAAAAAAAAAAAATTCTTTTTCTTTTTCATTTTTTTCCATGTCTTTCAAAAGAAAGAGAGTGTGATCCCTTATTGTCTTATTGCTTATATACTTGGGTACATTTTATTCATTGAAACATAGTGTATTTGAGACAGAACAGTTTTGCATTACTGCTTCTTTGGAATTTTATAAGATTCTGAATGAGTTCTGTTCTGAATCGTTCCTAAACAACGTAGATGCAGCAGAGCCCCACCATAAAACGGAATTAGGAGGTAAGAGTATTACCATGGAGGAAGAAAAGAGAGGGGCAAATAGTTCATCAGAAAAATTAACATCGAGGTCCATAAATACATTTTAAAAGCCCTTTGGATCAATGTTATGAATAACATTATATGAGTTTATTTCAGTATTTTATGTATACATATGATGGACTCTAATGCATAATTTAGACAGCAGAATGATACATCTAATTTGAAGAATTTAAACATTGCCTGGTTGTCATTGAGTAATTATTCTACAGATTGATCGAAACCATTCTGTCCCTTCTCTGCACACTAGATTTCTGATACTGGCACTTACACTTGTGTGGCTACAAGTTCAAGTGGAGAGACTTCCTGGAGTGCAGTGCTGGACGTGACAGGTGAGGACTTTGTGAATTGGGAGAAAGCTTGAGCCCTTTTAGGGATAGCTCAGTATCAAATCATAAGTTAAGGGGAGATCAAAGGGTTTAATTCACTGAATGTAAATTTAAGTCTTTACATTCAATGCCGTTTTTTAATTCATGCATGAGTTTGCACATACCATTGCATTTGTGGAATTTAACACACTTGTCCTTGATAACCTTGTTATTTTATTTCCTCTGAAGTGTAAGGAATTCTAATGATCATGTGTAAAAGTACAGCTAACTGTTATTAACATGTAGGAGAAGCAAATATTCACTTACATACTTTCGATTCATGGAGACGAATTTCTCACTGTCTACGTCAAGTCCTTTAGTAGACTGCTTCCTGCTTTTAGGCAGTATTGTCAACTTATGCAATCAGGAATGAAGTTTTTTCTGTCTGTCCTCTATAGAATCTGGAGCAACAATCAGTAAAAATTATGATTTAAATGACCTGCCAGGGCCACCATCCAAACCACAGGTCACTGATGTTACTAAGAACAGTGTCACCTTGTCCTGGCAACCAGGTACCCCTGGAACCCTTCCAGCAAGTGCATATATCATTGAGGCTTTCAGGTATGGGACAATTCCTTTTTTCTCCGTTGGGTTTTTGCTTTAGCTCCTGTATTCTAAACTGTCACCTGAACTATCCTGCTGTTTTATTAAAGACATGTCCAGTCAATGCATTTTAAGAACTGATCTCTCTGAATTTATTTAAGAACAGAGTTTTTTTTTACTTTACAACTTAATTATAAGATTTAAATATGCATTATTCATGCCTAGGTCTACAGGGATCCAGTTCATAACATAATCACTTAGCTCCTTTCTTTAGCCAGACCATTGTAGGGATTTGAGGTGAGAATTTAAGCATCAGAACTGGGTAGAAAATAATATAATTAGGCATAGGCACAGGCACTTTTTAAAGTTATGCGATATTTATTGAAGCAGGGGACTCTGGCATTTTTATTCCTAATGACTAGAGCAGAACTTAAAATAATCCTGTGTTTTTATACCATATATTACATACATGTATTAGATATGCCTGAGAGAAAATTAAAAACAATAATTAAGAAATTTATTCCATGTGCTTCTTGCTGCTTAATGGAAAAGATGTTTCCATGTGTTATCTGAAATAATTGTTGCCAATTTAAAGATTTAAATGTAAATTAGCAAATATCATTATAAAATTGTCTTATGAGAATTTGATAAAATGCTTACACAAATGGTAAAATGTGCTTTCATATTACCTTTCAAATGTGCGTCTATGTGACATTATAAATTTTAATGGATAACCACTTTTTTTTGAAACATTAGGACAAATGATCACTTTCTTTTAAGGCTTCTCTAATCATTATTTAAGGTAATGCTAGGTACTTAATTTTCAAATTTCAAAATACTATGTTTCTATAATTCTTATGCTTGGATAGTTAAGGATATCAGAAAAATAAACTGACCACCCTGAAAATTACATTTTCCCCTTCTTCTGAGCAAAAGTGGCATTTGACCTTAGGCAAACTGTTCTAAACTGGCATCCATCTGTGGCCGGCTGTAAAAGGGTCCTCACACACAAATTCAGAGATATTTCACCATTCTGAGATGAGAAATCACAATACTGTGTAATGTACAATTTTATTAAAAATGTAACCAAGGGAAAATATTCATTACATGCTTCCTTTCTTCTTTTACAGATATGTAGTTTTAGAAGGCTCTATTATAATATTGCATGTGGAATTGATGCAAAAGAAAACACACCTTGTAACAGGAAAATGTATTGGCATAATTTACTCTGTAGTCCATTTATTCTTTCTACAGGTTAATTCTTTTCAAGGTATATATATATATACATTTACGAGGACCATACTTATTGTATAAACTTGATGTTGTGATCTTGGCCTCTGTTCCTTTTACAGGTATTCATTTAGTGGGCTGCTGTGCATTAGCAAAGGGCTGTCACATCTCCTGGGCTGAGTTTAATTTTGTTGTGCATGGCACTTTCGTTAGGTGGGCTCGGCTTTGTTGTGGAATAAATTGAAATCATCCAAATGTTTCATTTATTGGGCTGAACACTTCAAGTGTTGTGTGTGTGTGTGTTTAATTTTCAGCCATTAACTTTGTCATTGATACCCAACTCCATTTCCAATATTCAAATGACTGTTCTTTAAATGAAATTTCTGTTCGTGTTTCAGCCAATCAGTGAGCAATAGCTGGCAGACCGTGGCAAACCATGTAAAGACCACCCTCTATACTGTAAGAGGACTGCGGCCCAATACAATCTACTTATTCATGGTCAGAGCGATCAACCCCCAAGGCCTCAGTGACCCAAGTCCCATGTCAGATCCTGTGCGCACACAAGGTACTTTCAATAGCTGTCAGCACTACTGGTTCTAGGCAGAAGCATCAGGTATTTAAGAACAAGGGGATTGATGAGGAAATGTAAATGTGCCTGCATTGCTTTGGATAATGGCTCACTAGGCTTTGTCCAGGGAAGGAGACAGTAGCTTGCTGTTTACCTGGCTGAGATGTGTTCTCTTTCTGGAGTTTTCAGGTTTATTCAGCAAAAAATAAAATAATTGGGTACATCTACATAGAATGAACTCACTAACTTAGAGCTTCACTATATTTCAAAGGGAGGAAAATGTTTCTCCTTCTTTAAAATTAATTATACAATAAGAAAAAAATGGTCTTTAATGAATAGATGCCCAAATAGAGGTATAAAAATTATTTCCTATTGTTTCGGAATTCTGTTTTTCTAGTGCGGTGGTTCTCAGAGTATGGTTCCAGGATAAGCAGCATTTGCATAGCCTAGAACTGTTAGAAACAGGCATTTTCAGGCTCAAATTCAAATGCTCTGAAGTGGGGGCTCAGCGTTTGTTTTAACAAACCCTCCTTGTGATGCTGATGTATAAGTTTTACATCTACATTTACATTTTACATCTACATTTACTGCTATAATGAATTTCATTAAATCAGATGTTTAAAGGAGCAATTTATTACAGAAAGCAGGAAATCAAGTTTTCTTTCTAAAGAACTCAGTTATTTTGGCTATAATGTAAAATACACACAGAATATTAAAATATAATTTCAAAATGGAAGATTTCATAATTTTATCCATATTACCTGTCTCTTCAAACTGAGAAGTCACTGGAGTCTGAGGTTTAATACACAATGCTACATTATAGTTTCCCTTCTGACAAGTAGGTGAAAGAAATTAATAAAATAGAAATGGTGATTTTATTATTTGTTATAACCTACTTCCCACAGGGTTATTCAGAAAGGGTTAATTATTTCTTATTTGTAAAAGACTTTGAACAAGATATAATTCAAAGTAGTATTTTTATGCAATGAAAAGCACCATACAGCCATAAAATATTATTATAATTACAATGTAGTTCAGTGATAGTAACTAGCATGCTATTATAAGAGAGAAGGGCGCCTTAAAGGAATCCAGTGAAATAAAGTCACCACGTGACTTTGTAACGTTGCTGACATGATGACAGTCAAGGGAGGAGGGAATGCCATTTTGCTATTGTTCTCTAAGCAGTAATGTGATTAATTTTCCATGATGATAAAGGGCCTGTAGGTAAAGAACCTGTCTCTTGAGAAAGAAAAAGCACAACAAGGAATTTGAAAATCTGAAATTTGAACCTAGTTGTATTTTAACTTCCTTAAATCTGGTTGCTTTTTACGGTGTTTGAATTAAGTGTGTAAATTTTATTATTGAACTTAAAATGGAAGATGTGTACAATTCTAAGTCAAGAAATTGTAGTACCGTGATCATTTACGCCTTTGTGGATAGAAATAGTTTTTGTGTGTAGCCAGCGAAAGGCAAACAGAGATCAGAATAGGAAGATATTTGGTGTGATTGTATCTGGCAAACCTTTTTGATCATTCGATAACTATGCTAGTCACTAAATCTTGACTCATAAAATAGCTCCCAGTGAAAAGGTCAAGAAAGATTAATGAAAAGTTGTTTGTGGTCTGGTTTGTTCCAATGGAAAGAATATATAGAGTGAAAGACTTATGTGCTCTTAACAAATATTTAACAGGAAAACTCATGTTTTGTGTCTGAAGGTCAGGATTATTTTTGGGTACCATACTTTCAGCAGCTTTGCAATCTGCAAAGCACTTCTTTTTCAAAGAACACTTTGCTTTGTGAGCTCTTATTTTTCAAAGGTATTAAATAACAGAGAATCTAGAAATCTTTTATTTCATTAAAGTACAAATACTTGCATTATCAACATCAAAACAGAACATACATATATAGGCATAGATTAATATTATTCACATAAAGGGACTTTTTCCCAAATTAAGCAAATCTTCATTTTACTGTTTATGTTAAAAGTGAAAAAAAAAAAAAAAAGTAGAACTGGAAAAACATTACCGAAGTATTATTCTCAGTTACTTGTGGCCCAATTTAAGTTAGTGCACCCAATTTAAGTAATAGCTGAGAAATTTTCTTAAAAATACTTTTGCAAGAGTGCTGCATGCATTGTAGCCTGAGATAGTAAGAAAAAACAAGATTAAGAAAATAAATACCTTTAAATTGGACTTCCTTTCTTAAATGCAGTAGTTGGAGAAAAACAATTACAACATTGTGTACCAGTTTAAAAAGTTAATTTGAGTAAGTGTAAAATTCAGTGTTTAATATCAATTTGATGGACTTAGCTGCCTATAATTTATCCTTTTTTCTTAATGGACCCAGAATATAAACTATCGTATGGAGAAATAGAATAGTACTCGGGAGACTGATGAATAAGGTGGCATAACAGTATGTGACTGAGGGTGTAATATTTTAAACAACACTTTTTTCTTCCCTTCACCCCACCACTATTCCTGAAAATGGCTACATGACCTCATGTCAGGTATTAGAGTACTGCTCAAAATGTATTGCTTTAGAACATGTTATCAGTATTATAACTATTTCTGTCAAACGTATCTTTGCAAATTTGAGGAGCTGCTTCCCCTCTTCCCCCAACTCTGTTTACCTTTAATGACAGAATTCACTTTCCTGGTCCGCTGTTACTTCTCCATCCATGCTCCCAGACTGAAGTAGGTCAAGAAGAAAACACAACCTGCAAATTGGGACAAGGGATTAACAGGTTCCTTAGCTTCAGTTTTTAGATATATTCCAATTTACAAATCCAGAAAATCGTTCAATACAGCAACATCTATACAAAGCTGATCTTTCTAGAGATCTTTCTAGACGTCTGTAGAGAAGTCTTACAGCACATACTTTATCCTTTAGTAAGAAAATAAACGACCTTATTCGACAGTGTGTCTGCATTTGAATGGGGATGAGGGATTATAAATACTCTTTTATTAATATATTTTTAGTAAAGATCAGTATCATCTCTCATTATGTCCTACCACAGTGGTATATTTATATATATAGGCTTAAATGCTTTTTGTCACAAAAAGAGTTTTAGTTTTGTTTCCCTGTAATTAGTTCTAAAGATATGATGTTGATGTACATGAAATAAATTGTAATTTTAATGTGCATTTTTAAAAACTGGGAATGATTATCTTATCCAACTGCAGATATCAGCCCACCAGCACAAGGAGTGGACCACAGGCAAGTGCAGAAAGAACTAGGAGATGTCCTTGTCCGTCTTCATAATCCAGTTGTACTGACTCCCACCACTGTTCAGGTCACATGGATGGTAAGTTTTCAAAGGCAATATTAATAGTAATCTCTTCTCTTTAGGGAAAGCAAAACATGGAAAATGCAAATTAACAAAAAGTGATCATAAAAATTCTCACCATTTAAAATCGAGGTATAATCAATGACAGTAAAGAAAATCAACAAACAAAAAAGTTACTAGAATAAACATAGTTAAGAATACATCGATTATTATATAAACATGGCATATTCTGTCTTCTGAATTTTCATACAGCTTTCTTGCAATATAATTAACATACCATAAAGTGAACAACTTCATGATTTTTAGTGTAGAGTTTTAAAATTATCACCAAAGTCTAATTTTAGAACATTTCATCATCCCCAAATGAAATCCTGTGCCTGTTAGCATTGATTCTCTCATTTCCCCTACCGTAGCCCTGTGTAACACTAGTCTACTCTATGTTTTTGCAGATTTGCCTATGCTGGACCTTTCATATGAATAGAATTGTGCAATATATGGTCTTTTGTGTCTAGCTTCTTTCACTCTGCCTAATGTTACTGAGGTTCATCCATTTTTGTAGCATGTATCAGGACTTCGTTTCTTGTTGTTATCAAATAGTATTCCATTTTATCTACTTCACATTCTGTTTATGCCTTCATCAACTGATGGATGTTCAGGTTGTTTATTATGAATAATGCTGCCATGAACATTTGAGTACAAGTCTTTGTATGGACACGTGTTTTCATTTATCTTCGTATAAACCTACAAATTGTTCAGTAATATTGGTAACTTTCCATTTAATATTTTGATGAACTGCTGAGATGCTTTCCAAAGTGGCTATAGCATTTTCTGTTCTCACAAGCAATGTTTCAATGTTCCAGATTCTCCCAAATCCTTGCCATTTTTTTCTCACATCCTTGCCAACACTTATTATTATCTGCCATTTGGATTATACCCATTCTAGTGGGTATGTAGTGGTATATAATTGTGGTTTTGATTTGCATTTCTTTCATGACTAATCATGTTCATCTTTTCATGTGCTAATAGAACTTTGTTTTTAGAGAAATGTCTGTTGAAACTCTTTGTCCATTTTTGGGCAAAGAGTATCTTCTCACAGACTTACAAGTGTTTATATATTCTATTTTGTTTGTCTTCTTATTATAGACTTATAAGTGTTTATATATTCTAGATACAAATGCCTTATCGGATATGTAATTTGCAAACATTTTCTCCCGGTTTGATTACTGTAGCCGTGTTGTGTAGTTTAAAGTTCAGTGGCATGGTGCCTCCTTCTTCCTTCTTTTTTGCTTTCGATTGCCTTAGCTATTCAGGCTTTTGTTGTTGTCGTTCCATATTGTTGCTCCTTAAAGCAAACTATATGATCAGTCAAATTCTTGGTTTATGAGTACAAAATTGGGTTATATATATATTTAAAAATAAGACTAATTTTATAATGTTTTAAGAGTAATTATGGTTATTTAGGATTACACTTTCTTATCCCAGTTTTGATATAATTTTGCATAGATTTATTCTATTTTTTGCATATATTGATTTCTATTATTGTGTTCCCATGAAGGGAACACAATTACCTTATCATTTTTCCAGTGGCACAGTAGGGGGTATTTCTGCCATGCCTTTTTTATCTTTCAGTACCCTTGAGTAGATACCAAACTAACAAAGCCAAAGTAACCTTGTATTTTTTATAGCATATTTTTCCTCATTCTCATATGAAAAAAAGTCTCTGTTCTGTTGAAAGTTATAAGGGGGATTCTTTTAAGCTGTATCTAAATGTGGGAATTCTTTGGGTAAGAGTCAGCGTCATTATGTTTATGAAGTTAATCACTTTAAGTCACTGAATTTGAAGAGTAAATAGCATTAGATCAAAATTGCAGGACAGTAGACTGGGAGTTCTTCCAGGAGGGGGACGTTGTCCATCCATCCCTGTACGCCAAGAAGGTATCATTGCTAGTTTGCACATCTGTCCCCATCATGGGCTGTAACTTCTGTGAGGCTACAGTCAATTTCTTTCATTTCTGTTTTTTCAGAGCAGAGTGTCTATTGTGAAGTACTCTTTTAATAACTGTTTGTTGAATGATCAAATCAGTTGTTTTCATACATTTTACACTTTTTTAAATAAAGAATGCAGTTAATATCACTGCATATTGTTCTCCATGACTTTGTAGTTGCACTTGCCATAAGTATGCATTTGAAAGAGGTAAATTAAGTGAAATGAAGTCAGACTGGGGGTGTGCCCAGTGGTCAAAGAATTTGTGTAACTCTTTTATTGATGTAATATTTTCAATTTACTAAACGCATGTGTTATTTAAATTATCAAAATATTAGCATTTGCTTTACAGAAGTGTTGAGGTTGAAGGGAGAAATAATTCCCCACCATGTGATTAGGTTTTGGGCCAGCTGAGAAAGTTTCCCAGTGGTTGGCAGGATTAATAATCAAAGGCCCAAGACATAACTACTGGAGAGCCCATTCGCTGCCCCCACCCTCACCAGGCTAACCTTGAAGCAACAATAGTTAGCAACAGCTACTTTCTAAAATGGCTGCTTTTAGACTGCATGTAGGCAAAAATGGTAAGAAACCTGCTGTTCCACAAAGAAAAATAGCAATAAGTCACTTACTGAAAAATGATTATTCTCGTTTTATGTTTTGTCTTTGTTTTGTTTAAGGACAAAAAGAATTACATACTCTTTGCCCATTCAGCATTATTCCACAGAGATTGAAAAGAGTGCTTTGACAAACTAGAATTTCAGAAGTCTGCTAAAACCAGATCAGACCCTTAGCAGCTAAACCCATCAAAGACAATTCACTGAATTTTCGCTTTCTATGAGTTGTTATGTTGTTTTGTTTTGTGAATGGAAAAGGTAAATATGAAGCATCACACGTAAACAGTTTAACTAAAATGCTGACTTTAGGGCCACATATGAGCCCTCTTCTCTTTTAGCCTGTTGCTTCCTTAACAGTTATGTTTTTTCATTGTGCATCTCTAAAGCCAGCAAAATGCTTTCACTTATATCAGTCATTTGATTCTTTCTGTGCCCTTGAGATATGGGTATCATGTGAGCAAATTAAGTAAACTGAGGCTCAGAAAGTTTAAGAGGTTGAAGTATAATTCAAATTGAGACCTAGGACTGGAAGTCTGAAGTTTTTGTAATCATTTTACTTTTTCCTTAAGGCAACTCTTTTTTTTTTAATTCCTGTTTCAGAAAATACTAATTTTTTTTAAATTATATAAACCCATGAATCTGTGGTCAGACTCTGATTGTAATCAACCCTAAAAGAAAATCCTCCTTCTTATAATCAGAATGTTAATAAAACTTACAACAAACATATGGCCTAACTTGAAAATGACCACCTGTCAAAATGAGCTCCAAAATTTAGTGGGGTAGAACACACATCCAGTAAAAATCTCACCTATTTTTTTTTAAAGTAAATGTTCAACATTTTCATTTCTGCTTCCACCTGTAACAACAAATTTCCTCCTGAAAAAAAAAAATGCATTGCCACTGCACACAATCAAGTTAAACTATTTGACTATTAAGAAGCCCCATACTATATACTGGCTGAAGATAGTGTACACTGAAGTAAGCAAAACAATGTTTTGTAGTAAACATTAGCTTCGTAAAGTCCCTAAAACACTTAATTAATGAAAACCAAACATGGATAAAACCAATTTACCCTGATTTACAGACTCCCTTCATCTGGAAACAGCTGCTTAATGTTCTTCTTAAAAATACAGCTTGCTTCTTTCAGTATTAACAAGCTATTATTGTGAGTTATGTCTTTCTTTCAGTATATAAATTCACTTAAAGCAAATGCAGAGAAGTTTATAAAATGCAGGTTTAATGTTGTTTTAACATATACTGCAAGGGTTTTTCTGAACACTGACAGTTTTGATGAAAGTCATCTCTCTTTGACTGTCATAAATTTAACTTTTCACCTCTTGGTTGCCTTATTTCATAGTGTCAGAAAAACTCCTGCTTTTCAAAAAATGTGTCCAATGGTAGAAACATAAACTGGTGGCATGAATGAGGACCTGCCAATCACCAGCTTCCATGTTACACCTGGGCTCACTTTTCTTTTGATCTAACCTCATACAAGTGTAGCACTAACTCCAGAAAGTCTTTGAGGGTGAGACAGCTGTCAGGCGGGTGAAGGAATTCATACTTGTTGAGACGTATCTGGGAAACTGCAATTAGCCACACACAGAAATACACGCACACTCACACACACACACAAACAGACTCACTCACTTAATTTAGGGAGTTCTCTCCTTTGGACATTCTAAATATTTCCTTTTGTTCCACTGTGTTTTTATTGAGGCTCTGCATTTTTAACTTTCTAAAGCCAATATTTTTAGCTAATATTCATTTGCTGCCCTCGATTAAAAATAAATAGAACAATACTGCAACTAAAGAAGAGATGTTAGTAGTTAATACATGAAAGAATATGCTTTGTTTATAACCTGCTGACAAATCTCAACATTTCAACGAATGTTGAAACAAATTTCAAATGCTGAACAAATTTCAAATTTCTTCGATAAAGAAATTTGTTTACAGCTGAAATTAATAACCATCTCCATTATCCTCTTTTTTATTTCCTCTTTCTCTACAAACTTCCTGAAATGAGGTGATTCCATTCTTTTCCATTAATCTTTACACTTTATTTGACATGAAGTATGTCAAATTAAAGCTTCTTAGACTATAGCTATTAAACTATGATAAAGGATATTAGTTGGAACATGCTAACATAGTTTGTGTTTAAATCAAGTGTTTCTAAAAACATGACAAAGCATTCAAAGATGTTTAATTTTTAAAAATAATTTTTAAAATCCATGGTTGTTTTCTCCTTGGAAATGAAACAACCATAAAACCCTGGTAAATATTTTAAAATAAATGTATACAGAAAAGAATATATTTAATTTTTTAATCTTGCATTTATGTATATTAGATTTTTAAGTGATTGTCAATAGCAAACAAAAGCACTTTTTAAAAGTTCTATTTGGTATGAGTTTAATCTTAGATCGTTATTTAAGATGGCTTCTTACTGTACCTTAAAAAAATGAAGATATCAAAAAAGTTGTCCAACTGTGTCAAGAATGGGACAATTGAAGAGTCAGAAGTTGGTAAATTCGTAGAAGTTTTTCATTTACTACTTGGTAATGGGTGTAAGTGTTCATATGCTTTTAAAACAAATGCTGTAGCTCTACAACTTCAATCTCTGTTTTATGCTTTTTCCAGCCACAGGGATTTTATCCATGATGTCCTCACATTTGTTTTCCTGGGTAAATCCTGCTCTTCTTGCCTATCTGAGCACTTAGGAGCTCTTCATGGAAGCTTTGTCTCCCCCAACTCAGGCACCTTTCTCTCCACTGTAGGCTTTCTTAGCAGCTGGCACCTCTGATTCTTAACACTTGCTTATGCTTTTTTTTTATGATTGTAACTTGACCATGGTTTAGTCATTATTAGACCACTACTACTCTCCACCTGGACTCCATCTTCTCACCTCAGCTCATGAGGGCAGGGACTGACTCTATTTCCATTGTGCATTTTATCCCCAGAGCTCAGCAGAATTTCTGGCACCTATGAGTAGGAACCCGAAATATGTGTTTTGAGTGAGTGACGATGTTAGGGAATAGACACAGGATAAGAATGGAAATCCCTGACAAAGGGCATATTACATATAAAGCCACATGAAAGGGAATTGTTGGATGCAGAAAAAGGGTAAGCCGAGGAGACCACATAAAGCTAGAGATATCAGCACATAAAGCTGTAGAGATATCAGCACATAAAGCTAGAGATACCGGCAGATCTGGCCTTTGAGAGGCCTTGTGCTCATCCAAGGAATCTGAATTGATTAGGTAGGTATCTTAGGTACTGTGCGGTATTCTAAACAGGAGAGAGAGTTCTTCCAGTCTTCATTTTGGAAATAATCTTGGGAGCAATCTGAACTCTGACAGGATAGGAGTTCTTAGAAGGGAAGCAGAGAGATTAGCTAGAAAGTCACAACATGACTAAGATGAGGACAGAAATAGGGACAACTGAAAAGAGGACAAATTCACTGTGATGTCTAAAATACCTTCCTTTAGTTTCAAATGCCCTTTACCATGTGTTTCAGGTTGATCGCCAACCCCAGTTTATCCAAGGCTACCGAGTGATGTATCGTCAGACTTCAGGTCTGCAGGCGACATCTTCATGGCAGAATTTAGATGCCAAAGTCCCGACTGAACGAAGTGCTGTCTTAGTCAACCTGAAAAAGGGGGTGACTTATGAAATTAAAGTACGGCCATATTTTAATGAGTTCCAAGGAATGGATAGTGAATCTAAAACGGTTCGTACTACTGAAGAAGGTCAGTATTCAGATTTCGAATATAAATCAAACTTGTATCATGATGAAGCTAATTTCTGTTACAGTGCCTATTTATTATCTTCCTTAGAAGAATGGAAAGATATCATCTAAAAGTAAATTGAGGAAGTGTCATTTTCTCCTTTTATTCTGAGAAGTCTGTAGACTCTGACAAGCAGAAAAAAAGGGCACTAATGTAATTTGAATTTTTCTTAAGTAACCATTTGCACCAAATCCATGTTTTTCAGTTCATTTGAATTGGATTATTAAATATTCCCCTATATTTTGTGTAGATTTGGTTCATTTGGAGTTTTGAGAAACAGAAATTTGAGAACACAGGCTGTTCATTGTGACTACTCTTTTTGTTATAGTTAATTGTGGCATTGTCTTTTATTAGCCACTTTCTCCTATGGGCAGTTCCCTCTTTCTCCCCATTTTGGACCTTTTCTTACCTAAAGGAATGTTAAAGTCGATCTACGATGAACATGAGCTTACTGTAGGTTTCCACCAGTTCATTTAGTGGTATCTCTTTCACTAAACAAGAGGCTTATAATAAATGTTGTCATCAAAGTTAAAAAAAAAAAAAAGGAGATGCCAAATGAAATACATCCCTCCACCCTGCTTTTGTATCAATTTTGTGCTCACAACTCTTATAGAAAGCCCTTTCTCTAAACATATTTAGAAGCCTTAAGAAAATGTATATAGGTTGCCCATGTTAACATCTATATGCTTGACCACAGAGCTCTTAAATTACACATTTCTTACACAACACAGCAAGAATGTCATCTTCCCATTGTTTTGCAGTGTGATACACTGGCAGGGGCAAAAATGCATATTTAAAAAGGAATTATTAATCTATTTTTAGGATATGTTGAAAAGTTACCAGTAATTATAATAGTATCTTTTCTCCTTGCTAACATGTTTAAAAATAATAATCATTATCATCATATCTTTATTCATCATTAAATTTCACTCTGTGTTGCAAATTGGTCGTATTAATGAGTGGAGCAGGTAACCTTAACACAGAATGCTCTGTTTGAAGCCTGTTTCCAAAATCAATTTCACTGCAGTTAGACTTTTCCTCTGGATTAGACATTTGTCACTGTTGGGTATACATTCATCTCCAATTTCTGTGGCTGTGTGACGGTAACAAATGGAACTCAGCCGGGCTGTGTCTGGGAACGATGAGTGGCGATTTGGGTTCTTTCACATCTGTAGAAAGAAGCTGAGTCCTGGAATAATTGACCTGTCAGGAAGCAGGCACGGTGTTCTTGCCAAGACAGCAGCAAGGTGAATGAGAAACCCATTCTAAAAGTCTTATTTTTCAATGCAGTCTACTTAATAACTACAAGGCTCGTAGACAAGTGGTTGGATTTATGTCATCGTACCATATTTTGGAGCAATATTGTCACAAAGAAGAATAGAAAAGAACAGTATTGTGTTAACATGTTTCTGTGTGTGTCCTATATCTCGATGCAAATATGGCCATACTTAAGTGAAATATGTCGTGACATATTTACAAAACATGGGATATCTGCTGTCAGGCTTTTAAAATACATTTTAGGATATTTAGGATAGTTTCAAAAAACTAAACAGTGTAAAGCTATGCAAGCATTGATTATTCTATATAAGCCATTAATACCACAAAATTATTTGGTATTTTAAACTGTCAAGAAGTATGTTATGTAATACTATAATTTTAACTACTCCTACCTTTGGTTTTAATTCAGAGACTCACTGAGAATAGATGAATTTTTCCACAAAGTTATTACTTCTTAGTTCTCAGACACTTTAAATGAGAGATGCGGCAGTCTAAAATCAGGAAGAGCTTCCCTCTTGCCTTTTCTCAGGATGGTTGTAGTTAGTTATAGGAGAAACTATAAAGGCAGAGAATTAATGTAGGAAATCAAAGTCTTCCCATTTCACATTTGACCCAGCATGAACTGTGTTCATTTTATCATCAGAGTCCCTTCCCATCCGTATAAAAGTAGTTTTCAATCTTAACTTACAGGTCAATTGATAGCAGTCAATTATTTTTCCCAGTATGGGAAGAAAAGGAAGTTTTTTCTGGTTGATGACATTTATAGCTATGTTTCTGTTTTTATTTAGTAAGCACAAACTAAAAGCATACCCAAAAAGCTGTCAATAATGCCACCATTCAGAAATAACACATGATAAATACTGGAATATATCTTCTCAGAATAATTTTGGTTAGAAGAAGTTGTGGTTGTTTTTAGAAAGACAGCCTGTTAGAGTAGAGTTGTAAAATCAGACATACACAGGCTCAAATTCTGACTTGCTGTTTGACTTTCCTAAGTCTCTTACAGTAACCTTCTGTTTCCTCATCTGTAAAACCGAGATAACGGTTGTTTCTACCTCCTGAGGTTAATGCGAGAGTTAAACCTGACACTTAGCTCTTTGCGGGGTGTATAGAAAACACGTATTAGAACGTTAGCTGTTAAATTTACTATTGAGAGCATATTCCAAAAGCTGTTGCGTTTGCTTTAAATCTAGATATTGTATTTAAAGAATATTTCTCAAAAAAAACTGTCACTGTCGAACAGCGTGTGCATTCAGAGCTCCTGGAAGCCAGAGCCTCCTGCATCTGGTCTTTCTCTTCATTTTCTGGAAGCAGCACTAACGCGCACCAAGGCTTACAGTTTGCATTTATTCTAATTACTTCCTCTACAGCCCCAAGTGCCCCTCCACAGTCTGTCACTGTACTGACAGTTGGAAGCTACAATAGCACAAGTATTAGTGTTTCCTGGGATCCTCCTCCTCCAGATCACCAGAATGGAATTCTCCAAGAATACAAGGTAGGACCCGGGTGAAGAAGGACAGCCCTTGTATGAAGGTTCCCAGAGAAATCTCAGTGCCTCACGAATGAGGAACATCTCTAAAGGTTCTCTTACTCAGTTTAAGTGTAAAGTTTTTATCTATATTTCTGTGTGACAGATAATGAAACAAATGCATAGGTATTAGAACCTGAGTTCCAGGTCACAGATCACACAAATCCAGCTGAACAATTAAACCACACCAGTGAAATGGTTTTCTGTATGGTGTGATTCTACAACCTCAAGGATTTAAAGAGATGGGGCAGAGGGTAGGTGGTGAAGCCCAGAAAATGGGTTTTATCTTTGTTATTAGAATTCTGCATAAGACGCTGTAAGGCAGCTGTTTTTTAAACCACGTTCTCAGAAAAATAGAGGCTTCGGGGTTAAAGAGGTGGAGTGGGTTGTGGGCAGCACCAACCCTCACTCCAGATGCTACTTTTGTCTGTTGACTGAGGTTCTGTAGAATATTTCACCTGAAAAAAAGCCACTGAAACAACACATTTTGCAAAATACTGACTTACAGAAAAAACAGTTGATTATCTCATTTTTCACCTGCTGAATTTTTGGCTGTTTAGAAACAATAATATCTATTGTTTCATTGCCATCATTTGGTGTTTAACATAGTAAGTATGTCGACGTTTTCAAAATAAGATTCCGTTTGTGTTGTGATTAGACCGCATGTGAATGAAAAACCCCTCATTAATCTTTGTAAAATTTAAAACTATAATTTATTAATAAATGATGTTAGTATCATCTATTAATGAATATTTCTAGATTTCTGAAAACAGCATATTCTGTACATCTAATACAATACAAAACTAGACACCCATTTCACCTAAAAAATTCAGAGTTGGCCGGGCGCGGTGGCTCAAGCCTGTAATCCCAGCACTTTGGGAGGCCGAGGCGGGCGGATCACGAGGTCAGGAGATCGAGACCATCCTGGCCAACACGGTGAAACCCCGTCTCTACTAAAAATACAAAAATTACCCGGGCGCGGTGGCGGCGCCTGTGGTCCCAGCTCCTCGGGAGGCTGAGGCAGGAGAATGGCGGGAACCCGGGGGGCGGAGCTTGCAGGGAGCCAAGATGGCGCCGCTCACTCCAGCCTGGGCGACACAGCGAGACTCCGTCTCAAAAAAAAAAAAAAAAAAAATTCAGAGTTGGTATTTAATATTAAGCTGAATAATTTTACTAAAAAGTTTGCAGATTAAATTTTATTTCTAAGAAAACATTAATTTTTACATCGAATTTTATTAAAGATCAACTTGCTAAAGCAAGTGAATGGACTAAATGTATACAGATTTATTTTAAAATGACTTATATCATGTTGTAAGACACATGCTTAAGAAACATAAGAATAAATACTTTTACAATACAATAATTATATAGGTTCTAAGATTTTATAAGCATTAGGACATGGTTTTAATAGAGTAACAAATTATCTACTCCGTGTGAGCTTGAGTGTGTGTGTGTTTTAATGAGGTTAGGAATTTATTTTTGTACCATTTGGCACTAAATATCCTACATTTCCATGTAGTTAAATATTGTTACTTTTTTTTACAACACGAAGAATTTGTTTTTTCATAAGTATACGTTCTCACTCTCTAGAGACTTGTCCTATTTTGGTTTCAAAGCGCATATGTAGGTAAGAGCTAAATATTCCTTCACTAAGAACACAGATATCATATATCAATAAAAGAAACACATGATTCACAAGAATTATTTTTTACTGAAAAAATTTGGGAACTTACCTGCTCCAAAACAAATCATATGTTTTCCTGCATATGTGTCTACACGTAGATTTTAAAATATTATATAATACGAACACAAATGTGGATACACAATGGATTTCTTTTCATAACACATTTTATAGGAACAATTTCCACATCCCAGAAGATGCCTTAAAATTTGATTCCTGCTTGAAATAAAAGCCTAACTTCCTTAACGTCCGTGTCGAGAGACTTGCCACCACTTTGTTCTCATGAATGTGTATGTGTGTGTAGATATGTGTTGATCAATATTAGATTTATTGCTGTCAACGTAAGTATTGGCTTTAATTTCATTTTAGTCAATACCTATAACTTAGGTCAATTAATCTTGTTAACTACTTCTGTGCAAGTTAATATTTTCTTAAATGAAATATAAATTACTTAGATGTCTACCTATATACCTTAGATATTGCAACTTATAATCGCCATATTTTAGTGGATTATATGCATAATAAATCTTGATAAATAAAGCAGAGGAAATCATGTGTTTTAATCCACACAAAAATGGCATTTGCATCCAAAACCACACACCAGGGGTGTTAAAGAAGGCACTGTGCTTTCTAAATTACTCATTATGAGCTTTCAGTGCTGAGAATAAGATATAAATGAACATGGCATAGTTACAGCTTCCCTCATTGTCCTTCTTTTAATACAGGTGCACGTGCACACAAACACACTTACATACACACTTATAAACAAACTGCAGAGGTTGGGCTTTAGAAGATGTCATTTACAAAACTCCTGTAAGCCTAGAAGATAGATAGGTTACAATTACAAAATATTTAATCAGTTACAGTAGTCTTGTTACCAGAAACGATAATATTATGTCCCTGTGTTATTCACTTTGTTATTCACTTTCCATTTCTGCAGATCTGGTGTCTAGGAAATGAAACACGATTCCATATCAACAAAACTGTGGACGCAGCCATTCGGTCTGTAATAATCGGTGGATTGTTCCCAGGTATTCAATACCGGGTAGAGGTTGCAGCTAGTACCAGTGCAGGGGTTGGAGTAAAAAGTGAGCCGCAGCCAATAATCATCGGTGAGTATCAAACGATGTGGTCTGTGCTTTAGAATCAGTCAGCTGACAAGGTGGATGATGATTTTGCATCAACATACTAATAGTGAATATGCACTTAAGAATGTTAGGGTACATATATCACGTTGACAAATGGGTTAACTGGCTAGGGTTTCTTACAAAAATACTTGGTGCAGTTGATCATGCTCTTAAAAGTCCCAGAGCCTTTTTTAAATGCAATATTTAGGAGTTTAAATGCTGAAAGGTAGTTTAAAAATTATTTTTAATCAACTGCCTCATTAGCAATTTTGATGCCATTGAAATATAATAAAAATGAGATAGTTACTGAAGAGAGAGCATCATGTTTCAAATCTGTATGCTTCCTCTTAGCCAGAGAAATGTCAAAAATTAACAAGAAACAGTCCAGAAGAAAGTTTATAATCTAAATATACCATCCCAAAGAAGAAATCATATTAAATCGAATATCATCATTGCATGAAAATTTTCCCTATTATCATAGATTATGTTTGCCTGTTCTTGAGATGTATATAAATGGAATCATACAGAATGTGATTTTTTTTTAATCTGGTTTCTTTCACTAAGGATAATGTTTTTGAGATTCATCCACATATGTATTATTCAGTTCACGTTTTATGGCTGAGCAGTATTCAGTCGTATGAATATGCCATATTTTGTTTATCTGCTTTTCACCTGAGAGAATGAATATTATTGTGTAAATGTTTGTGTCCTTTTGGAGAAGTACCTAGGAGTCTAATTTCTGGGTAAAAGACTTGTCTTGTTTGACTTTATAAGAACCTGCTAAACAATATTCAAGTTGTGTAATTTCATACTCCCGCCAGCAAGGAAAATGACTTCCAGTCGCTCTACATTGTCACCAACATTTGAGGTTTCCAGTTTTTGTGGTTTTAGCCATTCTAGTTGGGATAACCTGTGATTTTGGCTTGAATTTTCTTTTATAATGTCGAGAAACTTTACATGTGCTTATTGGCCAGCCACATAGTTTCTTCTGTGAATTGACCACATGTTTGCTTTTTAAAAATTGGATGGTCTCTTGTTACTGATTAGTAAGAGTTATTTACACATTCTGGATACAAGTTCTTTTCCATGTATTTGTGTTACAAATATTTTTTCCCAGTCCATGACTTCCCTATTCATTTTCTTAATAATGTCATTTGATGAACAAAAGTATTACATTTTAATGAAGTACAATTTATCATTTTTTCTTTGATATTTGGTGCTTCCTAAGAAATTGTGGCTTACCTCTAGATACTGAGGATATTTTCCTCTAGAAGCTTTATACTTGTAGCTTTTATGCGGAAGTCTATAATTCATCTGAGGGTAACTGCAATGTGGTTAAAGGAATGAGGCTTATTTATTTCCATGTTGTGTACTCATCATTTATTAAAAAGACTTTCCTTTCCACCAGTTAATCATATACACATGGATGCAGTCCTGAATTCCCGGTGGGATTCGGTTTGATTATATGTCTATCCATATGCCAAACCACACTGCCTTGGTTACTGTAGTTCGTAGTAAGCCTTGAAATCAGGTAATGTGAATACTCCATCATTTTCTTCTGCAAAATTATTTTGTTTATTGTAGGTCTTCTGCTTTTCCATATACTTTTCAAATCAGCTTGTTGAAATCTCTAAAACTTGTGTTGGAATGGTGAGTGAAAGTGCAGTGAATAAATCCATCAAAATGCATCGAGTAAATATTTTAATAATGACTCTCTTTCTGGGAATGTGATATATGTTTCCATTATTTAAGTGTTCTTTACTTTGGTCCAGTATTTTACACTTTTTAGTGTGTCAACACATTTCTTGAGCATTTGATTTTGTGTGTGTGTTCTTTGTTTTGTTGTTATTTTTGAAAAAATGTTTCTCTCTCTCATCTAGGCTGGAGTGCTTGAGTGCAGTGGCGCGATCTTGGCTCACTGCAGCCTCCATCTCCCAGGTTCGAGTCCTCCTCCCACCTCAACCTCCTGAGCAGCTGGGGCTACAGGCATGCACCAGCGCTTCTGGCTAATTTTTGTATTTTTAGTAGGGACAGGGTTTTGCTATTGTGGCCAGGCTGGTCTTAAACTCCTGACCTCAAGCAATCTGCCTGCCTTGGCCTCCCAAAGTGCTGGGATTACAGGCATGAGGTCCTGCCACTTCACCTGGCCTATTTGATGTTTTTTACACTATCATAAATGGATTTTTAAAATTTATTTTTCCAGTTGTTTTGTATTACACATAAATTTAATTTCTATATGGCCTTTGTGCTTTGTGACCTTACTACCTCACTTACTCATTTTAGTAGTTGTGAAATGTTTTTAAGTGTTTTCGGATAATCATGTTTTCTCTCTCTTCTTGTTTGTGTTAATGTGATGAATTCTGTTGAATGACCCTTAAAGGTAAATCAACCTTGTGATCTTGGGATAAATCACAACTGGTCATGATATATTATCCATTTCATAGATGTGCTGAATTTACTAATATTTGGTGGCTCACGCCTGTAATCCTAGCCCTTTGAAGGGCCGAGGCTGGCTGATTACTTGAGCTCAGGAGTTGGAGACCAGCTGGGCAACATGGTGAAACCCCATCTCTACTAAATACAAAAGAAATTAGCCGGGTGTGGCCGTGGGCGCCTCTAGTCCCAGCTACTTGGGAGGCTGAGGCAGGAAAAGTGCTTGAACTCGAGAGGCAGAGGTTGCAGTGAGCGCACTCCAGCACTCCAGCGTGGGTGACTGAGGGAGACTCCGTCTCTAGAAAAAAAAAAAACATTCAGCTTCCATGAGTGCTTCAGTCTTTTCAACTCAGGGATGTGATTCAGCAATGTTCAGGTTACCCTAGGCTGCATCATAAAGTTATCTGGAGGTACAAAGCTGTGAAAATATTAAGGTTGTCCCTGTTTCTTCCCTTTCTGTCTGAGACCACAGTCCTATCCTTTTCTGTCACATATTTTGCCTCATCTCCTACTTGTTTGTGATGGGAGTGCATATCCCAATACCTGTTACTTCTTCATGGAAGAAATGGAAGTGTCCAAGGAACTGGTCATTTCATATGTTACACTTTCCTGTTCTATAATTTCTATTTGCTTCCTTTTACACTTTTCATTTCCCTCTGATATTTTCCATGTAATCATTTGTTATGACCATATTAAGTCCATACACCTATTGTAATAGCGGCTTAAAGTTCTTTTCTCCTTATTTCAACATCCATCTTATCTCATAGTCTACTTCTATTGATTATCTGTTCAGCTGACCTTGGGTTATGTTTTTCTGGTTTGTTGTTTATTTACTTTCACATGCCTGGTAATTTTTTACTATATTGAACATTGCAGATGAAATAAAATTTTGTGATCTTACGAACAGTGTTTGTGTTCTAGCAGGCACATACATTACTGTCTGGTCACCTTTAACCAGTGATGTCTTAGTTTTTACACTGGTTAGTATGAGACTTCTTAGGTTTTGCCCTTATTCTCAAGGCAATACCTCAGTAAAATATTTACTTTCAAGGCATGACCCTCTCCTGGGCTTCCGGTGAGAAGCCTTATATTTTTATCTGGTCTTCCTAACGTGGTGAAATTCAAAATTAAGCATGGTTTTGCAGTGAACATGAGCTAAAACCTCTGCTTTCACCAGATCCTTACAATCTTCTCTTTGCATGCACTGTTCAGGGTTCACCCTTGGATGTAAGGGAAGAGTATACAAATGTGGGAGCCTCACTCTCCACTGTCTCCCTCTTTCACATGGTTCTCCCCTCAATTTTTAGTCACTCCGGCCTCCCTGAACTGCACCCAGAGACACCTCATATCAATAAGATTGAGTTGATTCAGCTGAGGTACTGGCTGCCTTACACTGTATGGGTTGTGGCGCTCTCTCAGGGAAACAGAGCCTTGTCACTACAGATTTCCTCTAGTAAAGTGCCCTTCATTCAATAAATGCACCCCCTTCAGTTTTCCCTGCTTTTATTTGTTTGGCAGTGCCTTTAATAAAAAATATATATATATTCCATGTGAGGTCTCGCCAGTTCATGAGTCCAGAGGCCAGAAAGTTCTAAAGTTCTGAGTCCCCAACCAGGGTCGCTTAGCACCTTGCCACAGAGGCTGCTGGCGAGTGCAGAGGCTGCTCCTGTGTGTGGTTTAGGTAAACTGGGAACGAGACACTGACATGCTGCCCCCCACAGGTCTGCATGTTCCGTTTCACATGCCGTTGACTCTGGAGTGTAGAGGCTGCTCCTGTGTGTGGTTTAGGTAAACTGGAAACGAGACACTGACATGCTGCCCCCCACAGGTCTGCATGCTCTGCTTCACATGCCGTTGACTCTGGAGTGTAGAGGCTGCTCCTGTGTGTGGATTAGGTAAACTGGAAACGAGACACTGGCATGTTGCCCCCCAGAGGTCTGCATGCTCCACTTCACATGCGGTTCACTCTCAGAGTCTAAGACTTCCGGGCGAGGACCTTTGTCCAGCCTGCCTGGTAGAGTGAGGCTGCCTCTCCCACCAGGCCTTGGGATCCCATTTAGAAACGGTGTTCACTTCAGAAGTACTTTTTAACTGCTTAACTTTTGACTATTTTAAAGAGTTTGCTGAAAACTCCTGATAACACTTTCTACTACATACCATGTTTTAATTGCTTGTACAGTTAACCTTTAATTTTATTTAGTAAAATGTATCAAAGTAGGACTTTTTTGAATTGTAAATATGTGGTTTTGTTAAATAAAAGTCAATGTAAAATTGTTAAAAAAATTCCTATAGTTTACATATTTTTAAAGTGTTTGTCCAGTGTTTGATATCAGCCATTCCCATTTTTTTCTATTTTCTAAAATGATGCGTATAAAGCAGACTGCCAGCTTCTAGATGATTCTTTCTATTACAAATATGTATTGTATATGGACAGATTTAACATTCAGTCATAGTGTTAACATTTTTTAGATTCTCTAGGTATTCTTTCTTTTATATATTAAAAGTATTGTAGAGAAAAAGTTAAAAGTATTAACTTTTCTTTAAATTGGCTTCTTTCTTAATTAGTCATTCAGACTGAATTAATTCCTCAACCTGAGGGAAACCTACAATCTTGTCCTTCTGAGATTTTCTAAAATAAATTGGAATAAGAAAGAAATATAGGTACACCCAAAAGGATTTAACATATGTGTGTGTGTGTGTGTGTGTGTGTGTGTGTGTGTACATATATGTGTGTATACATATATGTGTGTGTGTGTGTATACATATGTATGTGTGTATACATATATGTGTGTGTGTGTGTATTATTCATATGTGTGTGTGTGTGTGTGGATCCGACCTGATAGTGATCGAGATCTTATCTCTCATCCCAGTGCCTCACATACGTGGCAGTGTGACACACACATGTGTGGCAGGTAAGACATGCAGTAGACATTACATGTGACACAGGTGGCAGACACATTGCAGGCAGTGACACATGGTAGACAGGACATGTGGTAGGTGGTGGAAGATCTGAAAGATGGTAGATATGGTGGTGGATATAGTATGCGGCAGGCAGACAACATTATTACGGCAGGTAAAAGATCCACCATATACTGAAAGAAGCCCGTGATCAACTGCGCTCATACGTGGCAGCAGGCAGACACATGCAGGTGCAGACAACATACGCAGGCATTACGCAGGCAGGCAGACATTACGTGCGGCATTGATACGTGCACAACATACGCAGGCAGACACACACGCAGGCAGACAACATTACGCGGCAAGACATGCGGCAGGCAAGGCACACATTACGCGTACATGCAGGCAAGATCCGACCTGATGTTACCCAGAGCCGAGTTCCGATTTCTCAATCAGCGCCTCATTACGCGGCAGGCAGACATGGCAAGGTGACAACATTATTGCGTGTGTGTGGTGGCAAGATCCATCTAGCATTTTAGAAAGAAGCCCTGATTTTTTCCTGACTAAAAGCCTATATATGTAAGTAGGTGTGTGTGGTATACATATGTGTGTAAGTATCCATTTGATAGCATTTTAGAAAGAAGCCTTTATTTTTTCAATTAAATATGATATGTGTGGGTAAAATATTATTACATGTGTGGTAGGTAAGACCATTTTATAGGATGAAAGAAGCCTGATTTTCAATTAAAAAGCCATATATGTGGTAGGTGGTATATATGTGTGTGTGGTATACATATGTGGTGGTAGACCATTTAGAAAGAAGCTCTTATTTTTTCACTAAAAAGCTATATATGTGCGTGTGTGTGTGTGTATACATATATGTGTGTGTATATATATATATACTGTATACTGGCATATATATGCCACAGAGACAGTACAAAATATCTATATCTGTATCTATATCTTTATGAAATGGATTGGCTGAATATAATTATTCTAAGTGAAAGATAAGTAAGATTGTCAAATAACTGTCAAATAACTTACTTTCTTTTCATAGTTTTTTTTCTTATCTTTAGTAATAAATACCATTTTTTAAATTATACTTTATGTTCTAGGGTACATGTGCACAACGTGCAGGTTTGTTACATATGTATACATGTGCCATGTTGGTGTGCTGCACCCATTAACTCGTCGTTTATATTAGGTATATGTCCTAATGCTATCCCTTCCCCCTCCCCCAACCCCATGACAGGCCCCAGTGTGTGATGTTCCCCTTCCTGTGTCCAAGTGTTCTCATTGTTCAGTTCCCACCTATGAGTGAGAACATGCGGTGTTTGGTTTTCTGTTCTTGTGATAGTTTGCTGAGAATGATGGTTTCCAGCTGCATCCATGTCCCTACAAAGGACATGAACTCATCCTTTTTTATGGCTGCATAGTATTCCATGGTGTATATGTGCCACATTTTCTTAATCCAGTCTGTCACTGAGGGACATTTGGGTTGGTTCCAAGCCTTTGCTGTTGTGAATAGTGCTGCAATAAACATACGTGTGCATGTGTCTTTATAGCAGCATGATTTATAATCCTTTGGGTATATACCCACTAATGGAACGGCTGGGTCAAATGGTATTTCTAGTTCTAGATCCTTGAGGAATCGCCACACTGTCTTCCACAATGGTTGAACTAGTTTATAGTCCCACCAACAGTGTAAAAGTGTTCCTATTTCTCCACATCCTCTCCAGCACCTGTTGTTTCCTGACTTTTTAATGATCGCCATTCTAACTGGTGTGAGATGGTATCTCATTGTGGTTTTGATTTTCATTTCTCTGATGGTGAGTGATGATGAGCATTTTTTCATGTGTCTGTTGGCTGCATAAATGTCTTTTGAGAATTGTCTGTTCATATCCTTTGCCCACTTTTTGATGGGGTTGTTTGTTTTTCTCTTGTAAATTTGTTTGAGTTCTTTGTAGATTCTGGATATTAGCCCTTTGTCAGATGAGTAGATTGCAAAAATATTCTCCCATTCTGTAGGTTGCCTGTTCATCTGATGGTAGTTTCTTTTGCTGTGCAGAAGCTCTTTAGTTTAATTAGATCCCATTTGTCTATTTTGGCTTTTGTTGCCATTGCTTTTCGTGTTTTAGACATGAAGTCCTTGCTCGTGCCTATGTTCGGAATGGTATTGCCTAGGTTTTCTTCTAGGGTTTTTATGGTTTTAGGTCTAACATTTAAGTCTCTAATCCATCTTGAATTAATTTTTGTATAAGGTGTAAGGAAGGCATCCAGTTTCAGCGTTCTACTTATGGCTAGCCAGTTTTCCCAGCACCATTTATTAAATATGGAATCCTTTCCCCATTTCTTGTTTTTGTCAGGTTTGTCAAAGATCAGATGGCTGTAGATGTGTGGTATTATTTCTGAGGGCTCTGTTCTCTGTTCCGTTGGTCTATATGTCTGTTTCGGTACCAGTACCATGCTATAAATACCATTCTCAAGTAAAACGTTCTTGATTCTTTTTCTTCCTAGTGACTATCTGCCAGATATTTGGGGGATTTATTTCCTTGTAGGGAAGTAAAAAATTACAAGCATACAGTATAACCAAGCTCATGTCATGACTATCACAGTTATGCACTGAACAACTGAACTGTAACTTAACATAATAAAGTTAATGATTATTTTAAATCAAATAGAAAATTTCACTTAATTTTCCTATCATTTATAAAAGTCTGAGTCTTCAGATGGGTAATGAGTACCTTTTAATTTGCTATTTAGCATTTCATACAAGTGTTTTCAGATTTTTCTATGAGATAAAAGTAATCTAGAAAGTAATATTTCTATTTTATTAAAATAGTTAAAATATGCTATACTAAAAAGTAATTATAAAATAGAATTATAGAAATTCTATTTTTTGTGTACACACACACACACATCACAATTCAACCTAGAAAAGGCTATTTGTTCTTGACAGATTTATTTCTTTTTAATATCTACACTTGTACTGAGAAGCCTTCTAATTGTTTCCTTAATTACTCCTGCATATCTACCTTAACATCTTGTCTGATGCCCTTATCTACACAACTGTTATTCCTTGGTTGAAAAGTGATTTAGTGATGGCTAATCTTCTTTTCTGTTTCAATTTACACTTTCCCATTGTCTATTCAGAACTGGAAATGGCACTTGAAGTGACTCAAACCGTACCACATTTCCCCTTTGTTTTAATTAAATCATGTATTGGCATTTGATGTAATTTATGGTTGAGAACTTTAGATTTGTACTATGCCAGACCATGTATTGTTCCATCTATTCCTTCTCAGTTTAGCATTCCTTCCAGAAAGTTCCATTAAGGGACCATTAATTAAAACATTGTAAAAATGTAAAACACTGCCTTACACTGGCTTAACATTGGTATTGTTCTTTTCTGTGCAGTTTCCTATGGTAAGATGACTTTTACATCAAAGTGTCCATAATTCTGTATCATTGCATTTACAGACACAAAAATGCAATCAAATACATTCAGATATATATCCATTAAGCCGTGTGTCATATAACCAATTTACATTGACTTAAAAATTTTAGTTATTTTGCTTAATAATACAGTTATTGCTTCTCTAATCATTTGGCTTTTCACGCTTACATTACATAGTTGGTTATAATATGTGGAACAGCTGCAAACTTTCACGGTAATAGATACAATCAAATCTGATGTGTCTAATTAGTTTTTAGTCCAACAAATTAGTTTTGTTCTTCATTACTCTCCAATGGGAGGAAGACATTATATTTCATTATATTTTTTGTCTGCAAGAACAATGGAGCGTTACAGGTCACACACATCCCTTGTCTATGCTCTAATTAGTCCAACTGACAACATTGTTTCAAAAATACCAGCAGCATAAAAAATAGCAATACACCTTGAGTAACATAAATATTGCAGCTTACTAAATATGATATATTGTGGACCGTTTACAAAATGAAGGCCAAATTTTCTTTTCTCTGTTCAATAAGGTATGTTTTCTTTCTGATAATTCCTAATAGTTAAGGAAATCACCAGATAGGTGTATGTCTCATATGGAAAATATGAGCTCATTTTAAATACAATTTTGACTATGTTTACATGTATAATAATTAAAGGCAGACATAGTGGGAAAATGAGCCAGATTTACTACATAAGTGACGTTGGTATTTAAATCTGAAATTTAATCAAAAGACCTTTCAGGAATGGATTATGTGTAAGGAAATGCTAACAGCTATGATTTAAAAAAGCCTGTATTTTGAAAAGATTAACAAAATAAAATTTTATTTCTAATTCACAGCTCAGACCAATATGGATCAGCAGAATGGGAAATGGAGTTTCTACTCAATGTCGTTATTCAGGGGTTTTGGATCTTTCAAACCATAGCTCTCCCATGTCTTAGAAGCTTAACATCCTCCAACAGATGCCCTGTTTCTGTCCAACCAATGAGGAAATAGAGTTTCAAGTCAAGGCAGTGTTAGGGATCAGGCCTGGAAGGTCATGTGCACATTTTGTTCCTAGTTACCACTGGCTAATGCTCAGTTACTTTTTTGAACTCTACTGCAAAAGATGCTAGGAAATGTAGGCTAATTTTCTGCCTTGGAAGAAAGGAGGAGCAGTGAGGTAAACAAGTGAATTCAGATCTGCAGGATTCTCAAATCTAGATAATTTATCACTCCTGTCACTGAGGTTGACTGAGAAGTCCTTAAAGCAGCCCTTAAACTTACATGGGTCATAATTTTGAGTCAAAAACTACTGTCTTCATATTAGCCTCCACTTCAATCCTCCCAAAATACATGAAGTAGACAATACTGGTGCCAACCAACTGACACGGGCTCTGGAAGATTAAGCTTACTGCTTACTTGGCTAGTAAGTGGCAGAGTTGTTTCATCAAAATCATGACTTCAAAGACCATGATCTTTTTAATGTATTACAGTGCTATAACTAAAACAGGGAAAATCCCACACATTCCTTTGATATCGTATGCTGAAATGTGCCATTTATATTTTGCTTACCACTTACCTTTTAAAAGTCTTTGATTAGTCACTAATTAGGCATCATATTGACATTAGAAATCACTTAATTCCCAGCGTCTACATTTCTTAATCTGCTAAATAAGCCCATAAATCTTATGATTCCACAAGTTTAAGACCGATTCAAAATGCAGACTGAGATTTTCTTAATTATCTGAGGGGTCTAAATTTTCCAAACATGACTAGTTCTAGAATAATCTGAGTCCAGATTTAAATGTATTTCTCAGTAATGTAGACCTCAAAGTTAATTTTTAAGTTGTTCTTTAAATTTGGCTTTCAAATGGATTTTCAAATTAGTTTCAGATACTTTAAGGGAATATATGAGTTTCATCTTTTCATATTTTAATTATGCATGCTGATCTCTGTGAAAGCTGTTTACATAATTGTCATTGTTTTGTATAGTAGTTTTAATACTCTCCAGAAAATGAAAGGATATTTGCTCAAAATAAACTCTTTGGTAGAATATTAAAGTTAACATTAAGTTACATGTTCTTGTGAATTACAAACATTTGAATATGGACAGTGCCTCAGCAGAAAGGCAATTTGCAAACACCCCATGTTAAAAGTTGTCATTGCTGTCTTAAAAATGAAAACTATATTTAAAAACACTATGTAATTCAAGATAAGTTATTAATTCAACTCCTAGTACTATTTTTATAATTTATAAGGTGATAACTCAATATGTGGTTGTGAATCCGTCCATAGCAAACCACAACACAAGAGGTCAGTGTTCTTAATCACATTTTCAAACTCATGATTTGATTCTTCTTTTGAAAATTATCAACTATGCTTATCAATACTTGTGATAGGCTCAAAACAAAACAAGTATTTCCTGCCTTCAAATAATTTTTCTTCATTTTTGATGCACCATGTTTGTATTCCTGTGCTTATTTTTGTTTGAATATATACTAATACTATTGTTTTTTCCGTAGGGAGACGCAATGAAGTTGTCATTACTGAAAACAATAACAGCATAACTGAGCAAATCACTGACGTGGTGAAGCAACCGGCCTTTATTGCTGGTATTGGTGGTGCCTGCTGGGTAATTTTGATGGGTTTTAGCATATGGTTGTATTGGAGAAGAAAGAAGAGGAAGGGACTCAGTAACTATGCTGGTAAGTGACTATTTCCAGCTAAGAAAATCTCTTAATCTGTAGGAATGTAATGAAATGAATGGAAGGAGCAGAAAGGAATAACAAATGAGTGATTTTGGCTTATTTTAGAAACCTGCACTGTAAAATGCAATTACACTCAACATGCTTTAATGCATTGCCCTTGACCATATCACTTTGTAACCATGAGGCAACGTCATTCTGCTTGTAGCTCCAGTGAAGCATAACAAGAGCACAGACTGATAAAAATGCTTAACTGTTTTTCTCAACTAGTTCTTTGAAATCATAAACTCACACACACACAGATACACACACACACACATACACACACACACACACACGCACACACACAATGTGTTACATGCTATGAAGCCATGTTTGAGAAGTGGATTTATGCATGAGCATTACTTAAATGTTCAGGAAAGAAGAACATTTTGAAATATAGCTTTTAGTGTGTCAGGATGCAGATTACAATAGGAAATGTCCCTCGTGAAAAATACCGACAAGCAAAAATCTCACCAGAATTGATAAGACTGATGAGGCATGAATTAAGTGATTTACTGTTCACTTACATAGACTCTTATTACAATGCAAACAAGCAGTATTTTAAAAGAAAAGGAAAATGAAGAAAAAGAGAAAGAAGCTGAAGCAGAACAATAAAAAGAAGACCCTAGATGGTCTGCATATTCACAACAATGTTTTCTTCTTAGAATCCAGGACAGAGTTTCAAGGGTGTCCTATATCGTGGCCTTCAAAATATCTCCATGGTAGAGAGAGAAGAGAGAGGAGACACAAAATTGTAAAGTCAGTGATTGACAGAATTAACTCAATACTGAAGTGACGTTCGATTATAATTTTTAGTGCAGTTTATTTTAAATATTTTCTCCAATAACAATAAGAAATATCTCACAACATTTCACACTTTCTAGAATTCACAAGGGACCAATTTTAATTGGACATGATTTTACAAATATGTAAGAAGTTTTTGAGACATTGCATTCAATCTTCTATTTCTAATATTAACTTTGGTAGGAAGCATAAATGTCTTAGTAACTGATTTTGACAGAGGCGTCATTGGTTATTAAGCTTTTAAGATGCTGTGGCTTGTAGGCGCCTAAACTGCTGAGAATGTGGAAATAGTGCAAAATGCTGAGTATAGCACTGACTTGGTTGCCTTGCTTGTTATTTGATGCATTTATATGTTTATGATCATTTGATTATAGCATTGTAGCTTGTGTCTATATCTTATGAAGATGAAATGTTATTAGTTACTTGATAGAATACATTTCCAGGACCAGAGAAAGTAGTACAGCATATCCATTGACAAGAGGCTTCCATGTTTGGTGACATGCCATCATCCTGCCATTCTCATTCCTCATTGGTTGCTGCCTCTCTGCTTCCTCATAATTTGTCACCCAAGTGCTATATCACTTCAACAGTGAGGGATTCTTTGCAGAAAGGGGTGCTAGGCAGTAACTGCTGAGTGTCAAAGTCTGGAAAATTAATGATACTTTAATGTGCCTTCTTGTTACGCAGTCCAGTTCTCTGCCTTCATTGCTGAGGGCATTGCCCATCAACCTTTCTGTTTAATCAGCCACCGTGGTATATTACATCTCTGTGATACACTTGTATAAATCATGTGAAATATAAGGAAGAACTGATTTAATTCATGGACTATTTGGTGTTTATCCCTTTGCTTGACGTTAGCAATGATAATAAAAAATTGACTATGCTGGTCAGTTCAGTGCAAAGTTCTAATATATTCACATTTGGAGTGTTGCATTTTTATCCTCCATATTTCTTCATTCACTCACTCCTTAGAAATAGAATATCTCTCATAGGTAGTCAGTTTATACTGTTAGTAAAATCACACCAGAGAGACTTTTCTTCTTTTTTTAACAGCAATTCTTTGCACAACCTATGCACTTAATTTGAAAATAGATGTTGATCATTGAGCTTGACAAGAATAGTACCTTTCCTATTACAATTTTTTATTGTTATTGATACTCATCTGCTTGTAGAAGAACTGCTAACTCAGAAGGTGCTGTGCCCTTCAGGTATTTTGGAATAAGGGCAAGCCAGAGCGAAGCCTTTCAGAAGTTTTATACTTAACTGATAGATGGCTGACTCTGAAGATAACAGATTTTATGAAGCTCAGTAAATATAAACAATTTAATGTGAGTGAACCAATTATGTGAAATGCTAAACACTTCACACATACGTCTTAAAATCGTCAGTGAAATATAAATTATTGGACAAAACCATCCAAGGCACTTAAAAGATTTGATGGATTTTTTATACTCTGATTATCTGGGCTGAGTTAGTGCTTATTAAAAAAGGATTAATCTACATTCATATTTGAGAAATAGCTTATCGGGAAAGGGAATGAGGCTTGGCTGCAACAGTAAAGTTTCCATTTGGAGTAGGAAAATGTGACCTACTAAAGACAGGCACTCTGAAAGCTTCCTCACTCAAAATGTCAATTTACCACAGTTATGTTTTCTCCTCTTCTACCCCAGTTGTAGCAGGCATGAGGTTAGGATTAATTCTGTGAGGTCATATTAGAGTTACTTTTTGTATGCTATAACCTTGCAAAATCTCTTTACCTTATATGTGTTGCAGAAATTGCAAGAAATTCAAAATGTTTTCAGAAACATTTTAGATTGTGGTGTCTGCAGAGCTTTTTGGAAACCTAAGCACTATTCAGTTAGTAGAAGCTAAAATATTCCGTGTGTAACTCCTTGAAAGTTCTTAATTTTTGGATACTAGCAGAGACTTCTGATCGAGAGTCACAGTTATTCCATAGGTATCTCTAATAAGCCCAAAGTTACTACTCTGTGATTATCAAAATTGTGATAGAACAAGATTGTCTGGCCACACCCAACCCTTCTTACAGCTTCAAGGCAAACACTTCTTCGAAATGAGAACCACCTCAAAATAGCTTTCAATTTGCTGTGGCGTTTTATTTGTATGTTCCTCTTTCTGCACACACACAAAACACTGATCAGAACACCAGATATGATTTCCCTTTGAGGAGTTCTCATTGTTCATGGTTATTTGTAGTCTGCCCTAAACTTCATGATCTAAGAGAAGTTAGTTCCTTTTGATCTACTTTTCAAAATAGAACCAGTTTTGCAGCATAAAGTAAAAAATGAAACTTGAAAAAGTGTTCCCTTTTTTTCTCTTCTTTAAAAACACAACTAAACAACCCATTAAGAGAAGAGTTTTTAAAAAAAATTCTGACAGAAATAATACAAAATGGACATTTAGATTTTGTACTAAATTATATGTGAACCTTTTTAAGGTCATCAAATACATAATGTAGTGTGAAGTTTTGCCTTGTGTCGTTAATATGCAGAGATACAGAGATAAATGTCTTTACGGAATACTTTGACACCCTATTGGCAGTCTAGAATCATTTGAAAACCATATTTTAATGGTGATGGGAACAGAAACAGAAAATAGATTGTCCCAAATGCTTAATATGAAATATTTTAAAATTTAAATTATTTTGCTCACGGCATTTAGTTTTCAATTGCCAGATATCGGCCATACATACTACAGTGTTCATGCCCTAACAAGTTTGCAAATTAACTTTAATGCATTATATGTATATATGTGTGTATATATATATCTTTTTTTTTCTTGAGACAGAGTCTTACTCTGTCGCCCAGGCTGGAGTGCAGTGGCATGATCTCAGCTCACTGCAACCTCCGCCCCCAGAGTTCAAGCACTTCTCCTACCTCAGCTTCCGAATAGCTGGAATTACAGGCACTTGCCACCGTGCCCGGCTAATTTTTGTATTCCTAGTAGAGAGGGAGTTTCACTGTCTTGGCTAGGCTGGTCTTGAACTCCTGACCTCGTGATCCAACCCCTTTGGCCTCCCAAAGTGCTGGGATTACAGACGTGAGCCACCGCACCCGGCCTCGTGATATATTTTTTATAAGGTTTTCAGTGTTCTATTATAATACTTTAAACTGTACATGTCCTGAGGAATTTGCCACTGGTTCGTGTATTAAAGTTAAGTACAACTCAATGTTTGTCCCTCTGCTTCTGGTGTCCTCCTTTCCTCTAATATTATTTATTGCTCTGGCACTAACAGAAAGTTTGAATGGGATAAAAGAGCATCTAAATTAGGGAAAACAATTTAGCTTCTCACATATCTCTTAAACAGCACATTTTGAGGTGTAGCCCATGAGCATCTGCTTATTTGCATATTCACAATAATATTCACACCATTATCTTAACTCTCTTTTAACAGACTAAAACAATCACTTGATAGTCCATTAAGAAAAAACCACAAACTAGAAAGTCACATCAGATGGAAGGCTAATTAGCTATACTGTTTTCACATTGCGTGTGTACTAATCAGGCATTTATTTAATATCTCCAGTGCTCAATTTTTTGCATTAATTATTTCAGATTAATTCTTTTTGGTTAAAAGCAGTTATTAAAGGGGCACAATGTGGGACAGATGCACTGCTGATTCCTGATTCCGTGCCCTTCAGTGAGCCTTTCGCATTTGTATTCTTTCATCTTCTCTGAGCATGTGCCTATAGCCAGTGCTGAGCAGATGCAAAGGTTATGTCAGGATTGTTTTGCAATGCGTTTGAGACATTACATGTACAACTGATAAGGCAGAGTATATTTCAGGTACCAATAAGAACTTCCTGAGAGCCCTGATATGCTTTACTGTCCCATGAAGACTCTTGGAGTTTATAATCATATTACCTGATTCTGATAGCATGAGAGATACTATTAGTAGATAACCTTAAAGGAGGGACTTCATTTGCAAATTCGTAAAATTTAAAGAGTCATCACCATATCTGATAGCCCAAACATGAGAACAGAGGAGTTATGGAGAGTTATTCAAATTAAGAAGTATTCACTGTGTGTATATATTAAGTGGCAATATATCCTCTATTTACTTACAAATATGAATCAACTAATTAAATTTCATTTATTTTCCCCTGTACTTACCACATTTAAAAAATCATAGTAAATATAGTCAACGCCTTCCAAAGACAGGGTTTACTGGGTGCACAGCAATGAAAATAGTATTTTTTCTCCTTCATCCCCAGTGATTGGTTTAGCCAATCCATGTTAATTTTGGTCAGAATTGCAGGTTCATTGCACTTTTGCAAGCTGTACACTTCTAAACTCCACATTTCTTTTTAAAAATAATTTTCTAGTTTGCCATAATGTAATGGCAAAATTTGATCCAAACTAATGTGAAGCTATTTGTAGACTTTATCCTACTAATAATGGATGTTCACATTCCACTGCAGAAAAACTAAATAACTTTGAATACAGTTTACTGTTTTAGAACCTCTTTGTAATATGCAAAGTATATTACCTTTCTCAATTCTGAATCATTTTGGAGTCCAAATACCTTTGGCTGCAGAGGTTTGGGCAATGGATGACGGACCTGAACTGATAATAACGTTCTTTGACCAGCCGTTAAAATCCACTTTCATGTTGTTGGCTTTGTAGGCTTGAAACTATCGGCTGGAGAGAGTGGATTCACTGGATTCACTGGCTGTGGCTCTGGTGGATGCTCACTGGTGTTGCTAATAAGTTCCATAGTTATATGGAGGATTCAACTTTTCTGATCACTACATACAATTAGGAATATATTCAGTATCAAGTATTTGAAAAATTCATTTTTGTGAGCATGTTATTCTCTATTAATTATAGTTCATGTCTGTTGTAATTATCACGTTTATGAGGGTCATCAAAGGATTTGTGATGGTGAAAAATCTGTAGTCAATAAGTATTTGTTTTTCTTGTTTCATTAGAAGGACATAACATGTTGGAACTTCCCTGCTTCGATTTCTATTATGAGTGTTTTGCCTTATGCCTTCTAATTAGGACACCTTTGTTTTAAAATTAAAATTCCTGATTTGATAAATTCACAATAATGTTACGAGGATCTTGCAATATCACTATATATACTCATTGTAACAGGTTTGACATTTAAATACGAATTGGTTCTTTAACATAACCTTGGATTTGGCTGAAAGAATTTTGAAATGTCCTATTAAAATTGGAGCAAATGATGGCTTTGCCTTGGGGCCAAACCACTGTTACTCTCTGTACAATTATGTTAATTATATTTTGTTAAAATTCCCAGAGGCCTCAGCTCTAAACTAAGGGCCAATATGTAGTTGTTATGAATTGTAATTAATATTGACGACTTGTGCGTGCATGTCTTCCTTTTTTTTCTTTTTTTATAGTTACGTTTCAAAGAGGAGATGGAGGACTAATGACCAACGGAAGGTATGCTAAGGAGATGGCTTCATTAGTATTATTTTTTTAATCAGGACTGGGGAAACACTATAGTAAGAGGCTATTATTGTAATAAATGATCATTTAAAAGTCTGAGAATTCTGGGAGGAATTAAATGGCTTAGCACAAAGTTTAATGATCTATCTGTTGTGCACTTTAGAGGAATCAGGTCCAGATGTTTCATATCTCCCAGATGCCCCTGAAGAAATTAGTAGTAAATATCACATGGAATGTGTTCATTTGTTAGCATGATGTTTATTGCATTAATTAGACATTAGCAAATGAAGTTGCTGTTGTTTAAGACTCCTTATTGGCTCTCACTAAATTGCTGTGAGTGAACAATTACACATAATCGATCACAAAGTAAATGATTCATGGATGATGAATAGGCTATAGATTGATAGGACTGGATTCCACAACTTTGGATACTCAATTGAAATTGATAAAAGCTGATAACAAACTCATATATCCTCATCTATTTTCCCTTTGCCAATATGGAGATTGTAATTAGGCTCTGGTAATAACTTCCAATCTCCCATGTAATCAATATTTTAGCAAAAAGAGATTAAGTCTAATGAGAGCTTGTGGATGTAGCAAGAAAGCAGTTGGGTCTTCTTATTGCAGTTTCCATAGAAACACATGTTTCTCTTAGGGATTGTACCAGAAGGGGTCTATCAAAAGAAAAGTATAATGATTATAGATGTTCTATTTCCGTGTAAATATGCTAGTAATCTGGAAAGGAATCAGAATCCCATCTTTTATATTAAAGAAGGGAGTTCTTTATTAAATATGACGTGAAGGAAATTTTCCTCATAGACTATACTCACATGCTGGATCAGATCACAGTGTATCTTTCATTACCTTAAAAAAAAAAAACCCTTAATATGCCCTTGATGTTTTGCAGATAAGAACTTGGAAATGTTCTATTGATGGAGAGTATAAATACCGTTCATTAATTTCGCTAAGTTCCTTGTTCCTTGCCTCCAAATCAAGCGTGAAGGGTCATAACAAGGGTTACAGCCTAGAGGGGACAGATACATAAGGGAGCTGCGGGAATTGAGGAAGGAATAGCCCAAAGTTTTAGAAATGGCTGACATAGAGAAGTCCCTTTGAGCAGTTGTTCCCTTGAGGCGCCAATTTATCATCAAACCTTGTTTTGGGATCCTAGTATGTTATTGATTCCTACCAGTTTCAGGGCAGACACCTGAATTCATCTGGACATGGACAGAATCCCGGGCAAGGACTCCCTGTGTCCACTGTTAATCTATGTATAGCCTTAATGAATTGCTGGAGTTATTTAATTCTAGGGAGTCTACATATATTAATTTGAAGTCAATTAATATCTTCGATTTCTTAACCCTTTATATTGCATGAGATGGGTGTCAAAATCTTGCATTGAGCTCCATGCACTGATTTCCTTGTAACCTCTGTTTTAGCCGTCCAGGTCTTCTAAATGCTGGTGATCCCAGCTATCCATGGCTTGCTGATTCTTGGCCAGCCACAAGCTTGCCAGTAAATAATAGTAATAGTGGCCCAAATGATATTGGAAATTTTGGCCGTGGAGGTAAGTTGTGTTTTATAAATAACGTTATTTGAGTTCTCTCTCTTTTTTTGACCTTCCTGGATTTTTTTTAAGGAGACATATCAGAGAATATTTACTCCCATAATTAAAGTTAATGAAACATATGCACCAACAGTGCTGTACATTTGCTAAATATTTTAATGTGAAACTATTTTGTCTTTATTACCTTGAGTAAAACCAAACTTTTAAGGAAGCTATTACTAACCAAGATGATAAATATTTATAATATATTTGTTTGCAGGATTACTAGTACAAGATTACGGAACTCAGAAACTATTTTGCTAACTAGGGCTTATGGTTTTGGACTAGAGGTTTCCCTTCTCTTTCTCATTTAACATGTATTTATTGAGCATCTCCTGTGTACTTGGCACTATGGAAGACCATAGAATCTAATATTGATATAAAAAAGATGGTCCTTGCCCTCATATAATATGTCATGTAAGAAATAGACAATTAAGTCAATATAACATCTTGAGAGAGAACTTTTCTGTAGTTCCACAATTAATAACTGGTATCCAAAAAAAAAAAAAAAAAAAACACACACACACACAAAAAAGTACTAAGTGGATGACATGCTAAAGCCTTCAAAATTTGGTGTCAGAGTCCTCTCCCTGTGGGTTTGTAAGGAGACAGAAGTAACCTTCTGTAAAAAACTACCACCTTCCCCTGCCTTCACCTTGTCATCCAGTCAATACGAGAGAGCTTGGTTTAGAGAATGATGAGAGGAGTAGGGAGGTCTCTGATCTCAGTGTGGCTTGGCAGGTTCATGTGAGTTTTCCATTGGTGGAAGATTATACAGACATTAAATATACTTAAACTGCCTTGCCAGAACCCCACATGGAATGTCTACCAATTGGGAGTAAGAAAGCTCTATGAACAGAGTATTATTTAAGTTGATACCTGAAGCAAGCTTAAAAATGAGTCAAAAGTATGAAAAAAAAAAGTGTGTAGAAAAGAAATTTCTCTAAGTTCCAGAAATAAAAGAGACATTGACCTACTTGAGAAATGCAGGAATTTCCTAATGACTTGAGTATAAAGTACGAGGAAGCAGAAATGGTAAGAAACATAGAAGGATAGCTAACAAAGGACCTTTTAAGTCACATAAAGAGTTTAGGCTTCGTTCAGAGGGTTATCACAAGCCGTTGATGGATTTTTAACAGGAGAATGCTGGGATCCAAGTACTGTTTTAAGTCATCCAGCCTGCTGCTGGATGAATAATGGAGTAACAGTAGAAAATTGGAGTGATTAATTAGAATAGTGCTGTGATCCAAGTAAAGCCGTATGAATTTGCTGTAAGATTTCAGGACTTTTAGAATTAATGAAGGAGGCTCAGGGCTCTGTTAAATTTTTCTGAGTCCATTATAAGCCTCGATGGGTTGATTTCATATGCATGAGTGTATAACCAGATTGACTGAGAACTGAGAAGAATAGTCATAGCATTTTTCTCTTTAAGAATGGATTACCACTAGGTTTGACTACATTTAAAATTGCATTTCAAATAATGAAGCTACTAATTATTGCATAACTCTGCATTCTGTCAGTACCAACTATGAGAAGGGGAATATATATATATATACATATATATTTAGCACAAAGTTTGGCATACCATCAATGACCAGGCATCAGTGGAGTGAGAGAATGGAAAGTAAGTTATATGACTCCTCAGCTTCCTCTTCCATTTCTGTAAGCCAACACACCCCACTTAGGACTCTCATTTGCCCAGAGACTCCAGTAGTAGCTTCCTCCCCTAAGTGACCTGACTGTGGTCAACTGTAGGCTATCACTTTGCCATGGGTAGTTTCTGTGCCTGAGCACCTGCTCATCAGGAAACAAAAATGTCCCTCCCCTGCTATGTAGACTGATTTTGTCAAAAGGAATTCTCTTCCCACAGCTTTTATCAATCAAGGAATAACTGCCTCTTTTACCGCTTGTATTTTTATTGAAATAATATGACATGCTACTGTTTTATCACGAAGTAAATGCTTACAGATGGAGAAAATGAATTTTCAGTTTCCACAAGGCTAACTTGACATCTAAAATGTCTCAGTCAAATTTCACAAAAGGGTACACTTGGAGATATGCAAGGTTTTTCTTCCATTTTCACAATGTGAAATATCTCATAGATGAACAGCAAGGCCAAGACAACATTTTTGTAGGGTTGACTGTGTCCCTTATCCATGTGAGAGTCATTTTAAGCATTTACTCTGTGCTAGAAATACTGTTAAATTTTTTTTGTATATTTTAATTATTTTACTTGCATAGTAATGTATGAAATAGATAATCATATTTCCATGTTAAGGATCAATAAACTAAGATTCCTCAAGATAAATAATTTGACATCTGGTTGTAGAAAACTCTGCTTTCTGTTGTAAAGGTGGATTCACATGTATGACTATATAACCATATTCACTTAGAAGAATAAGGATGGATACTGACATTTCCCCTTTAAGAATGAAATGACAATACATGTTTGAATGTAATAAAAATAGTGCTTAGAATAATAAAGTTACTAATTATAGCATAAATCTACATTTTATCAAAGCAAACCATAAAAAATTTATTTAATCATTCAAGTCAGCAAGTGCTTGCTCTCTTCAAAACACTGGGTGAGCAATTGTGAAAATGCAGACATAAATCCCATATGCGCCTGTCTTCAAGTGACGTTATGATGCAGTGAAGGAGACAGTCATTCATACAGATCATTATATAAAACAAAAGGAAATAAATGTGAGTACAAGTATAACCAGGGTGCTGAAAAGCCACAGAATGCATTAGCAATTCCAGGTGGAGGAAGGCTTTGTATAACTCATAGGTTTCCAACACAAGTGTTAACAAGCCCTAGTCAGACAGTCTCAAACATGAAGGATTGGTAGGTGGGGACTGCGATAAATGGAAATGGAAAAAAGACCTGCTAAAGATGGCATCACCTATTTAGGTCTAGGCTTTTGGGAGGAAGGCCAGCCCAGAGTTCCAAATCATCTGATATTACAGGACTCTCCTTAACATCCAAATATTCATGTACAATATTCCAATATTTCGATGTTAGAATATAATTCAGTTTATTTTTTGAAAATGTAAGGATGATCAAATCATATCTGAAGACAATATGCAGCCTAAAAATCAATACAGAAGCACTTAGACTTGAAGGCTGACTATAATTTTATCTAGCAGGGAGAGGAGAGATTCAATTTCCAGAGCCATAGCATTAGTTGTATAGCAATATTATGTGGGATTAGATTCTTGCACCGCTTTTCTTCATTGTTTAACATTTGAGCACACAGTCATTTGAAAAGCTTGCCACTGAAATGGCTTGCGATCCACATCTAAAGCTTTGAAGAACTTTAAATTCAAAGTGTGTGAAATTGGAGCCCACGTTGGGGAATCATGTATATTCACTTAATATTCATCAGTGAAGGACATGGTGGAAGCAGCAGAAACAAAAGTCTGAGAAATCGCCCAGAGTGAAGGATCTCTTTTCACCAGTTTGGATACACTACATCTTAAAAGTTTTTGAGAAATAAAAATAATATTAACACTTGAGCATGCAATATGCTTAACATCAAATTTTGTAATTAGTACATAGCTCAAAGAAAGAAGGGCAAGAAAGTAGTTGTGAAGTTCTGAAATTCAAAAATAATGTTATTTGCTCATACAGCCTGGTGAAATATTATAAGTTTAAATATGTTTAACAATTTCACTGATACACATTTAAGATACTTACTTCAATGTCTTAAGTACATATCCACTCAATTGTAAAACAAGTTCCAAACTTCAAAACCTTCATAAAGATTTAAGTTACACAGTGTAAAAAATACAGTATACATTTCTTTCTACAGTTGCTAGACAGTTTTTAGCTTAGGTGAAATTCAAAAGCAAAAGTAATATTTCTGTAAGAATTGTTAGTTCAGGTACTATTGAGCATCCGCTAATCTAAAAGTGTTAAGATAGTTGAAAATGTCCTATAATGAAAGAATGAAGTGATTTCATGACCTCAAGTCCCATGAAATGAAGCTTTCAGAAGATAGTTTATTTTAAAATGTACTATATAATAATTAGATTCATTTTAACTCTACATGATTAAAAATAGTGTTATTTAGTGATTTCTATTTTAGATTCACTCGGTATCTTTCTTCCAAAAAGGGAAAATAGGAGCTCAGGAGAGAGGCGGCGGTTCTGAATTGTAAAGCATCATGTAAAAATAATTCAGCATACCAGAATGAAAAATGGACTGAGTGATATTCAGTGTTGTTCCTGAAGTTTAATTTTGCTCTAGCTGTATTACAACATGAAAGAGTAATTCTCTAGTTCGGAGTTGATAGCATAAATTGAAGTCACCGATCACGGAGACTGCTTTTTCTATAGTTAAATTCTGCTATATTGTGAAAATGACTTATACATGAAAATTTTCCTTTGTTATTCAAGAAAAAAGAATGCATTCTCCATTTCTGGAGCAATGAAATCACACCAATAAGTGGCAAGTTATAACTTCAAAAAATGTACTTGATAGTCAGTGGGGTATAATTTTGGAAATGTTAGCACATATTCAGCCGTTGTCGTCCACGTCTCTTGGGATAAAGAGGCGTTTTTCATCTGTGGGTTGTGGATTCGCTATCATTGCTACTGTAAAGTGCTAACGCATTCCTTGGCTCTAACACAGAGTGAACAACTGAAAGCAGTTTTCAGTAGTGAAGTATGCCAACCGTCTCATTCATGGTTAAAGAAAATGGGGGGAAGGCTGTTTTAAGCAGTGAGACGTGAAGGGCGAGCAGTAGGCCTGCCTGTCACTGAGGCTGATAGCTTGGCGATGGTTGTACATCATCTACCCTTCAGTGGCTCATGAAGCCCATCTCAGCTGAAATGCAAACGTGCAGTGCGACACACTTATTTTTCATCTTCAATCCTGATTGTTTGGGCTTCCGGTGCCTCGTTAAATTGTTTCGTTTCCCTGCGTTCACCTCACCACAGATGTGCTGCCACCAGTTCCAGGCCAAGGGGATAAAACAGCAACGATGCTCTCGGATGGAGCCATTTACAGCAGCATTGACTTCACTACCAAAACCACTTACAACAGTTCCAGCCAGATAACACAGGCCACCCCATATGCCACGACGCAGATCTTGCATTCCAACAGCATACATGAATTGGCTGTCGATCTGCCTGATCCACAGTGGAAAAGCTCAATTCAGCAAAAAACAGATCTGATGGGATTCGGTTATTCTCTACCTGATCAGAACAAAGGTAACAACGGTGAGTCAGGTTTTCGTTTCCTGAGGAGTTATTTTCATATCATTTGTGCATGACATAGAAAGTAGTATTTGTTGTTCGACTTAGTGATTCATTACCAGGTTTACCACCTAAACTAAAAAAAGATATCGGCATGTTTCCAGTAACTTGAATAATTCCTACCACCACCACCACCACCACCTCCACCACCACCACCACCGCCACCTCCACCACACACCAGTGCCAATCGGTTTCATCTTTTAGCTCTTTTTCAACATAATGATCAACAATCCATCTCTACTTTCATTAGGACAGGGTAGACAAAACATTCCTCCGCTCTCCCACATCTGCTTCTGAGTTGCTAACTGCATGTTCTGCATGGGCTTGTGCTGTGAACTAATCACATGATGCCACTATGACCTCTGCCCTTTAACCCTTAGCCTTACTTTACATTCCTGACTACCGATTGGCTGAGGGATTGTCTAATAGAATGCCACACAACCAGTCTCAGGATTTCAGCACCACCAGCTCTCACAACAGCTCAGAAAGGAGTGGCAGTCTCTCAGGTTGGTCTCGTCACAGTAAGGAGAAATATTTGTTTGTCACCAGCATATGACCTGTGTTCCTAACCACCATGAAGATATACTGAATCACAGCTCACTGTCAGGCATTTATCTGTCAAATGACAACAGTTTATGCTAATGAAATCATGCCTTGGTGGGATAAAAGGGAAGAGAAAAATCACTGTCCCCTTTTATATACTAACCCTATGAGGATATATTTAAAGAAAAATTATGCCATTCTACTAAATACCATTCATTAAAGAACAGAGTAAAGAGAATTTTGTGATAAAAAGATCAGACATGAAAGTCAATTCCATGTTATAGATACCAAAAGATGAACTAAAATGAAAATGATTTTGGAGTGCTTCATAATATTGGTATATCATTGATGTGACCTCCTATTTTTGGACACGATTTCAAAATACCATATAATAGGATTTGTTATCTATTGAATGGTATTCTACTGCACTGTACAAGAAAGCTAATAGGGGAAATTAATATTTAATTTCCAAAAAATCATACAATCTTTGATATTGATAATTCTTTTATGGTATAAATTTTAATATGTATTTGAGATATAGCAGATAAACTGACAATCTATAATGTCAGTATCATATAGCACAAATGGAAAGAAACACCTTTACTGGACAAAAATATATACCTATTGTAATGACTTATGTGTGAAATTTTCCTGGCCCAAAGATCCTTACCTGTAAAATGAGGAGGTTGTAGTAGACACACTCTAACTTTCAACCATGACATTTACATTGTATGGCTGATGACTTTGTGCATTTCTAATTTATTCCATGACCCCACTTGTCTAATTTGTTTGAATTAACTATATGCTATTTGTTTGTACTGAGATTTTGTTTTATTTTTTAATTACAGGTTATTTGTAAAAGACTATAGTGTATTATGGCATGCCACAGGCTACCAGGCATCAAAGCCATAAAGAGTTAAACTTTTCACATCATTAGGGTAACATTTTCTAAATTACTTTTCCTCAGGAGATGGAACCCTTTCAGTCTGAAAATGTTAATGCTCCTTCTTCCCTTCAAAATGGGTCATTTGCTCTTCTTGCCTATTGGTAGAATTAGCTATATTATAGAATCCAGAAAATTTTAAACATCTGTTATGAATTTAAACAGGTTTGATAATATAGGAGAACTTTTGTAATGACCTTATATGTCATTTAGACTGCCATTTATTCATAATAAGTCTCACAATTGTTCTGAATAATTAAAAAGTAATTTATCTTGGGCTTCCTTTTTATTTCATTAAAGATATGCAAAGTCACATGCAGTACGTAAAAATAAATCTATATACTGTAATCTATGGATTACATAAGACTTTTAAAAATCTCTTTCTTTAAGTATTCTATATGTGTTGATTCTATATGTGTTGATTCTATATGTGTTGATTCTATACGTGTTGATTCTATATGTGTTGATTCTATACGTGTTGATTCTATACGTGTTGATTCTATATGTGTTGATTCTATACGTGTTGATTCTATACATGCTGATTCTATGTGTTGATTCTATACGTGTTGATTCTATACGTGTTGATTCTATATGTGTTGATTGCTACCACCAAGTTGTAAAAGTTGTCTTTTGAGTGATTGTGAGCAGAATACAATTCACAATAGTGCTTAGTGCTTTTTCAAATCCATTAATCTCCTGAGTGACATTTATATATATCTATGAATTATATTAACTACTTCATCTACATTTGAATACAAAATTACTTAAATCGATGATAGAAAGCGTTCTTTAGTAGGTGAGAGTGAAGTGATTATTCTCTTTTTAGTTTAGCTCAATTGAGTTTAATATTAGGGTTTTGTCTTATGCTTATAATCACAGGTGTGTTTCCTAAGACTTAAATTTAAGATCAAACTACCCTGTGGAGAGCTAGTCAGATGGTATTATAAGATTTTCCTAATTTGTGCATAGCAATGTAAGCAATTTAAAATAATCACAGTGATAAAAGTGGAATTTCTGAATTATTTGAGTGAGCGTGTCACCCTCTTTGAAACACTTAATATTTATTCAATACATAAGTTCTGAGCACTTCCATTAAAAATCTAACCATTAAAAATATAAAATCACCAGCCTGGGCAACATGGTGAAACCCCATCTCTAAAAAAAAATACAAAAATTAGTCAAGCATGGTGGCACTTGACTGTATTCCCAGGTACTTGAGAGGCTGGGGTAGAAGGATGCTTGAGCCTGAGAGGTTGAGGCTGCAGTGGATGTGATTGCACCACTGCACTCCACCTGGGTGACACAGTGAGACCCTGTCTCAAGGGAAAAAAAGTGTATATATACATATATATTAATATATACACAAATCAAAGAATTTATATATGTAAGTCATTAAAATACACTCCCTTAAAAGATAATATAGGCAATTCCCACCTTAAAATGATTGAAGGTTCTTTGTTTGCAAGTAACAGCAACAGACTGTGGCTTACTTCACTCAAGGTTCAGATCTCAGAGAATGTATAAGTGGCTTTGGTTCTGTCGTATGCTCTCCACCATGCTGTGAACCTACCACTGCTTATGGCTAAAAGAAGTCAGGTGTGTTGATTTGTAATCCTGCATGCACTGCCCATAATGAGAGAGCAGAAAGTTCCTCAAAAGAAGAGAAAGTGATTGTTGAATAGAAAGCCCTCACAGGTCTTCTGTGAATCGCCCCTGTTTCCAAAATACATTTTTAAGTCTGTTTGGAAGAGTAGGCAATGAATGGCTTTCTTGAACTTCGGACAATGACTTCAGCAGAATTCAGGGCTCTAGAAGTAGTAATTTCCAGTAAAGAAAGCTGCTGCACTCTGAATTCTGATTTTTCTTTTACTGGGTGAATATGGACCATGTGACACTCAGAATGAACCTCAGTTGCTTCATTGATAAAACGGAGATGCACGAACTTGTCTGTTTCTGTTACTCAGTTCTGGTGGTGACCACCTAACATTTCTGAAAGTACTATGGAAAACGAAAGGTGCTGTATATTTTTAAATAAATAAGGAATAAAGGAGGTGCAACTAGAGAGAAAGCTATGGAAGACAAGTAGCCCAATCTAGTCCCCTTTTAATCATTGAAATAGAGTTCTGATACTACAACAGAAGAAATGGTTCCTGTGTTGTAATTTTGCTGACTCATCAGGAAACAAAGGATTAAGGTTCATCTACCTTAAAGACAAACAATACAGATTTATATTCAAGCAAGTTTATTCTTATTCTGAGAGTCAGGCTGTTCGTGGGATACTCATGGGGCCTGGAGAAGTTGCGAATAAAGAAAGCTTTAGAAATAAGAGGAGCTGGGTTTGCTCTAAGATAGAGGATATGGGAAAGAAAGAACACAAATGAGTGGCATTTATTGAAAGTTCTGTCCATTCTGAGTAGTTGATACGCATTGTCTCTTGTAATTCTCAAAGTAACTCAAAGAAGTAGTAACTCAATATCTGTTTTACATGTGCCAAAATGTAGGCAGTAACTATTGAGTAACTTATCCAGTAAGTGGGAAGCTGGTCTGTAAACCCAGATGCGAAACCTTATCCTCTAAGCAAAAGATATCTGCTCTCCTTCCTCTTAAAATCTTTTATTCTACCAAACAAGTACAATAAAAGTCAAGGTGAAAGCAATTTGTGTGCAGGGATGTTCTTCAAAATGTGTGCGAAGGTGCACATGCTATGTGGAAAACATACACAATTTTATAACTGGCAATAAAGTATATATCTAGTCTAACAGTTTTATCACTTCCTGGTGCTCAAATATGTTCCTGTTAAATTACATAATATTCGATATGGCTGATGCACATGAGTAATTGGTAGAAGTAAGGAGACAAGTAGGCTTCTAGTGATACTATAATATATTGCTAAATAGCCCTGCTTCAAATGGTTTTTGCTCACAACTTGTGGTTCCAGAAAGATGAAGTCCAAAGGATCAGTAAGATTTTTGGCAGATATTGCTGTAGGCTGTGGTGGGAGTCACGGAAGTTATATAATGTCCCCTGAAACGTCCTTTGTTATTCTGCTCCAAGAAATACTCATTCCTCATCTAACTGTGGTCCACTTTTAAGGAAGAAGCTTTATCTACTTAATTTTTGAAGAGTAAAAACCATGGCACTGTCCAAATGATAAATTATATTTTTTATATTTCATTAAGCTCCATGTAATCCTAGATATGGCTTATATGCTGCCAACTTACTTTCTTGTCATGTTTTGCGCATGAATTCATTCGTAATGCAATGCTACTGAAACTGATTACTGTATTAATTTTTCTTCCTTTTTGGAATGTTATGTCATGTTATGCTTAAAATAGCTAAGAACTATTCACATATGCAAAAATAATTGTGCCGTTCATTAGTTTAAAAGTCTATAAAATGTATCTTCGGAAAGTATTTACAGGTATTTTCTCGATTGTAGCTGATTGATTTTTATCAGTTACTTTCGAGATAAAAATTGGTACCCTTCCTTGATTAATTAAATTGAATACATTCTAAAGAAAGAGTTTAGCCTAGATCCTTACACCTTGCATTTTCCACTGAGAGAGATTATGCAAAAGAGCATTATAAGTGTACTAAAATTTGACATTTAAAAGAATTTGTTATGGCCCATTATTTCCTCTAACAATGAAAATGTGAAGGCAGCAGATGTGAATAAATCAATAAGCATGCTTTTGATACAGCAGCCATGTTTTTGGTTTATTCGGCTCTGCTGTTAATGCACTGGGAAAAAAAAAGTATCATTTTGAGTGATTTATAAAAATGTTTTTCTGATTATATCATTTCATTGTTTATAGCTTTTAACAACTCCAACACACTGATTCTGGTGTTTTGAAACATAAATACATCTTGGCGTCTGATGTATTCTATTTATTCTGCTATTTGGCATCTCTGAATAAATACGTTATTACTTTCAGGTGGGAAAGGTGGAAAAAAGAAGAAAAATAAAAACTCTTCTAAACCACAGAAAAACAATGGATCCACTTGGGCCAATGTCCCTCTACCTCCTCCCCCAGTGCAGCCCCTTCCTGGTACAGAGCTGGAACACTATGCGGCAGAACAACAAGAAAATGGGTAAAGATATTTTATATACTAACAAAATGGCCAGGGCTCTCCTCTCGTCTCTGTTGTTCATTTTTGCCATCATCTTATGTTCTCTTACTGTTTCCTTTGGCCCCCACCACCATGTTCACTGCATTTTCCCCTCTTTTACTGTTTGCGCTGTCTATATATTTTTAGCTGGTAAATACAAAACAGCACATATTGAGGACGGAGAATCCTTGGCCTTCAAGTGCCTTAGATTGTCTGCAATCATGATAATGCAGCCTCCATTTATAATATTGCTTGTTAGTTTGAAAGCAAGTACCCACAGCTCTGTGAACTAAAGAGCCACTCCTGAGAAGGGCTGAAAAGGGAATTAAAATAACCTTCTTCATCATCCCTTGCAGTTCTCTAATGACTTGATGTCTGGCCATAGCAGGGCGCCACTGTAGAGCTCCATCACAATGGGATAATTGTAGGGACCTGGCCAGTGGGTAGAACTTTAATCATCAGCTCTGATGGGAATTTAGGGGCCAGAACAATCATAGAGCCAATGCACACTCTGTAATGAAACCTTTTTAAGTTACAGCATTTTCTTCGAGGGCCTTTAAATGTGACCAGTTTCCTTATTCTTTCCCAAATGTCTCACAAGAGTGGGTTTTCCTCTGTTAGTTTAAGCCTTAATTGATTTTAAATACAAAGACACTGATACTTTTTATCCTCTAAATAAAAAAAAAAACAAAAAACACTGGTCAAAAAATCATACTGTTTCCTTTTCCAGTTTAATAATTCTGAATGTTTTGTCTTTCTTATAATTCCCAGGTCACTGTTTATTTTGACTGGGCCTTTATGTAAGCTAAAAATATAGATAAAAGCAGTTTTTCTTTTTGCAGGATTTTTTTTTTACTTAGAAATATTTAGACATTAAAATAAATCTATTCATTTCTATAATGGCTTTTTTTTTGTCTTGCTTTAAAAAATCTCATATACATGCTCATACATTTTTTCTTCATCCTCTTTTATTTATACATAACTCTTGTCTTTGAGGTCTTCAGATTAATTTTTCTAACTAGAATTTTCTATGTCATAACATTAGCTTCCTTTAATGATATCATTTGCATTTTGGTAAATAACATATATATACATATATGCTCTATATATGCAATGTATATATGTATACACACACACACTAATATTTTTTGTCTATGTCTTCCTCTCCCTCCAAAAGCCTTCATTTGTCTCTCTGAGATTGTAGCACTTATCATATATGCATATATTGTTATTTTAATTCTTTTAAGTTCACATTTGAAATGGGAAACTAAAAGCATATTCTGTGTCCTCTTTCTCTAACTTAAAAATAAAATTCTGTAGATGATCTTAATTTGTATTAATGTTATAAATGTGTCAGTGTCACATGAATCATAAACAAAGAAAAACCAAAGCTGTATATTCCACAAGAAAAGATTATTACAGAGCTTAGAAATCTGCATTTTAAAAGTTGAAGTCAGAGAATACAGAAATGGGGGCTTGTAAAATGGGAAGAGAAAGTAGTGCTGTTAAGCTTTATATGCATAAAGTCTTGAACTCATATAACATGAAAACTGTGGATAATTTGGAGGGTTTTTTCCCATTGAGTCTACTAAATAATACATAGACTATAGTAATTTCTGTAACCCCCTGCAATAAAACTAATTAATTCAAAATCAATGCTAAACTTCTCACTTTATTTTATTATCTTGCAGTGGAATTGGAAATATTCATGAAATAATAGATGAAACAAATTTTTATGATTTAACACAAATTATTTTCAGTATAATTAAGATATAAAACAAAATTGTTTCTACATATTTGGAAACTTTATGTTTATGTATATGTTTTTTTGAGTCACTTACCTTCAAGTTTTTGTTTGTCTTAAATACCTAGTATTTGCTTAAAAAAAAGTTATAATTCTTACTAAAAATAGTGGTTAGATCTTAGTCAGTAATATTGACAACAAAATTCAATTTCATTATTTTTTGAGTTCAGTTTTTAAAAGGCTAACACTTGAAAATTATTTAATTGTTTATAATAAAAACACATATTTAAAGTTAATATAAAAACAAATACAAATTAATAGATATTGGCATGATTTTGTCCATTTTTTGATGTATTCTTTATACTTTTATGTTTTCTAATTGGTGAACCATATGATACTGAAAAAGAAAGATTATTGAACACAGTACAGTATTCTACTGTTCATAATATTAAGTAATTCACAAAATAAATCTTAAAAATTGATCTTCTAGAAAATTTTTCTGTAATTTAGAGCCTTCATAATTCAGATTTAAGCTTTTCTTGACATACAAAATATGAAAACTTCAGATACTTTTTTTGCTCCTGATACTTATTAGAGACCAGACACTAAACACTGTCTTGCTCCTGACACACACACATGCACACACACAAACACAATTTTGTATGATAAGCACTAGCTGAGCAATGTGGAAGAACTAATAATTTCCCTACAGAAAGGGGCAATTATATATACCAGGGAAGCCTGGGGAAAGCTTGTAGAAGTAAAGTTTTGAGGTGAATCTAGAATCATTTATTCACGAATAATAGAAAAACATTTGGTGGCTGCTGGATGCCAGGCACGGAGCCAAAAATAAGGACAAAGATAACAAGAAAATGTCTCTGTCCAAAAGTGGTCTAGCATTAGAGTAGATTGTTAGTCAACAGCAATAACAAAATTTTACTATTGTTGTGATTTTCTGTGCGAATGGAGACAAATTTCCCTGGCGAAAGACCAAAAAAAGAAAAAAAAAAAAAAGACTATAAATATAATACAATGAAAGACGAGAAAACAGGAAATAGCAAAGAGCCCCGTTAGTCCTCCTTCTGAATTCCCGCCCTCTTTTAGGGAAGGTTATTTGCCTGCGTGTTTTTGTTATTCCTAGTGCTTGCTGCTTTATTGTAGTACTCCTCATGTTGCACTTCATTGCTTGTCTGTGTCCTTTATCAATTTGTCACTGATGTATGAGGCTTGTTGAGTTTGAAAACTGCCTAGGGTAGGAGATAATCTAAGAAGATGTTTTGAAGCCAATTGTGAAGCTTTGTATGTCACATTGGAGTTCTGATGTTTGAGTATAGATGATGGATTGGAGGATGTGAGGCTGGGGCAGGTAGATAAAGCATGGAATATCACAGTAGAATGGCTAATATCATGTAAATGATAGGGGAATAAAACAAAGCAATGGCAATGGGTTGGAGGAAAGGTAAGTATTTAGGAGATATACCTAGCTAATGGTAATCATCACCTTGAAAATATTGTCTCTAGTTTTTTGTTACAATATTTAGTATTATTTCTAAAAAGCTTAGCTATCATCAGTTTTCATTCTAAGCCTTTCCCCACAATATCAAAATAAATATCAAAATAAAATAAAAAGTGTCAGAATATCAAAAGTTACCAGCTACCCAAAGAAGAAAATTATTTGTTAATTCACTAATATAGCAATGAAGGCAATGCTTTATCCCTTCAATATTCTTCTCTCAGCTTGACAAAAATATGTCAAAATGTATTAATCCCTAACTATAAATACAGTGCATTTTATTATAGTCATATGATTCTAGGAAGAATTCAATGGTAATTAAATTGAAAAGTGGGGCTTTTCTTTGCTACTGCAATTGGAGATTGGCAAGCTTCTGCCAGTGTTGAACTTTATTGTGTTTTTATTAGTAATTTGGTATTTGTGTCTGGCCTTTTACAGGTTCATTCATATGCAACATTGATTTGTTGTCATCTTTATCATTATTCACCAGGCAAGACAAATAATATGATGCCTCATAGTTCACTGACAATAAGTCAGAGAACAAAACCTTCTCCCAGAAAGGTTGATCAAAAGATCTTTGGTTTGGCATTAGCAGCATTTTCACAGTCTTTTTCAATGTTACTACAAGAAAAAGTTGAAATTCTCTCACTCAAATAAGATGTGTATCTGTAAAATGTGAAGGAAACTAGATAAACAGAGCTACACTTCATAAAATTTATAGTGTCATCTGTTACTTTCTTATCCGTCTTCGGTAACTGCATGAAACCTAAGTATTTGTTGCTTGCAATGGATTAAGACATGAACACCGTAGAGATAACAGACCATTCTTCTCCTTCATATGGTACACTCCGTGCCCCAACTTTCCTTCATTTATTCTTTCAGGTTCTTTTAGTCTTTTCTTTTATCTCTTTTTCCATTTTTCCTCTTTTGGCACATGGTAAGTAGACGGATCTGTGGACACTTTTTAGCTTCGCTATCCCCGAAGGGGTAAAGAATTTGCTCCTTCCTGTTCTAAATTATCTTTACAAAAAAAAAAAAAAAAAGACACAGAAAATTTGGTGACAATAGGCCGGGCGCAGTGGCTCACGCCTGTAATCCCAGCACTGTGGGAAGACGAGGTGGGCGGATCACGAGGTCAGGAGATGGAGACCATCCTGGCTAACACGGTGAAACCCCGTCTCTACTAAAAATACAAAAAATTAGCCGGGCGCGGTGGCGGCGCCTGTGGTCCCAGCTCCTCGGGAGGCTGAGGCAGGAGAATGGCGGGAACCCGGGGGCGGAGCTTGCAGGGAGCCAAGATGGGGCCGCCCAACCCCGGCTGGGGGGAAGAGGCAGACCCCCTCTCAAAAAAAAAAAAAAAAAAGTGATAGCATTAATTCTAGTTAATGACAATAGCTAATGAAATATGTTTTAGTTAATTAATGCATTAAGCAATGTATCTGACTGATGTCAAAAACAATATTTATATAGTTAGGCTCTCCTTGGCCTGACATTATTTGATTAGTAAAAATGAATTGAGTGCACCAAATTATAATTTTTCTTATGTTTTCTTAGCACATGATGCATGTAACACATATTTCTTCTAATATATTCTCTGTGAATTTTCATTTCATGTGTATATACCCATTAGATTTTCAAAAGTAAGGATATCTTACCACCTGTGAGGTTTCAGAAAAATCTTAGGAAATTATAATAGACTATTTCCATTTGAAAAATTGAATATGTAAACATTTTGTTTCTTTTTTCCAAGGTATGATATCCTTGGCAACGAACAAGTGTAAGTAAGGAAAGTGCTCCTATTACTTTTTGGCAAAAAAAAAAAAGGACTCTTTTGTAGTAAGATTTACAAAGTAAATTTAATTATATCTGGTTATGAAGCAAGCACATTTCATATTGAAAATTGACAGTTCTCTTGATTAGCCTCCTCTTATGTATTTCTGTTTAACTTAATAGTGTGGCTTAAGTCAGATAAATACATTATGAAAAAAACCCAAAGCATTCTAATTAGTGGAATGATTTGTGTGTTTTCAAATCAAATCACTACATACACTTATGACTTTCTCTTTTTAAGGTGTTGTATTAGATGTAACAAAACAAGAACAGTTCAATGTCATAACTGTAATGCACTTGAGGAAAAGGTATTATAAACATGTGAAAAGTTAAATACTAAAATAAATTAGTCAACAGTTACAGAAACCAACACTGAAAATGACATAAGACTGTATACAATCAATTTTCAAAAAAAATGTGCTAATATATTGTCAGTGCAAGTTCAGAAGAGTAATGTATGAGAGCTGGTTGGCCTCATCAAGGAAATCTTCATACAAGACATGGGATTTAGCCTGTGGCTTGAAGGATTTATAAGATTAAGATAGGTAAAATTGGAGGAGTACAGCTTACTGCAAATAAGTTTGTTCTTAAAAATAAATGCACCAGGATGAGGAAAAAATAGAAAGATGAAAACAAACTGATTTATTCAAGCAGGAGATTCTTGTTGTAAAATCTGTCTGAAAAGGTAGATTGAGGCTTAGACATAGTCAATGGTTGGAATAAAGAGAAGTAAATATTTTTATTCAGACCATTCTGTTGTTTTCATAGATGAATTTGTAAGTGGCAGGCAAGATTGATTAGAGGATGGGAAAAACTAAAAGCAGCAAATCCCACCAGGACAGTGAGTTACAATATTTTAAAGCAATAGGATCTTTTTCCATGTGAAATTTAATTGTGATCTCCAACATATAAAACAGATAAAAAAGGCACCAATTTTTTAGAGCAGTATGTTTTTTCAATTCAGATTAGCACTGATTACATAGTCAATTAAATGGGAATACAGTTTAAATGATGGTGTTTTCTAGTATAAAAATTGCTATTTGTAACACACTAGTGTGTGTCTGTTGTTTATAATGTCTAATATTATAATAGATATTCAGGAGGAAATACTGCTATCAAACCGCGCAGGACTTCTGAAACAGGATCTTGCGACTCATTTACTGCGTAGCCTCCTCAAGAGAAGAAAATGGCCATGGGAACGAAAATAAAGGAGTTAAAATGATAACTAGCTTTGAAGGAAGAATCTTTGGAATTTGGGAAAAAGAGTTTAGGGGTCTAAGGAAATTGAACATCCAAAGATGCTATTATTCCCCCGAAAAAAACAAACAAAAACCCTTTCTGTAACTATCTGTCGCCCGCAGGAAAATGTCAGACTCCTTGTAGGGGCTGACAAGGCCTTCAGTGACCAGCCTATCCCTAACTCTCTTGCTTCTTCCATGGCCAATTTTCTTCTTTCTTTGCCAGCTCTTGGCATTTAGGGAAGTATTTGAACTCTTCAAATTATTTTCTCTTCCTCTGGGCTTCCACACGTGTTGCTTAAAATATTCCTTTTACTGGTGGTCAACATAGCCCTGCCCAACTCCAAAACTAGTTTAGACCTCCTGCTTTCTGCTTTTGTAGCATCATTGATTGTTTGTTTCATATCAGCTTTCCCCACTGAAGTGTATGCTCTGTGAAATAGATTTAGGACCCTGACACATAACTGTCCAAAAAAATAAATTTATAGTTGTTTTTTAAATAAAGATTATTTTTACATCTCTTTTAGGCTCACAGCAAAATTGAGCAAAAGGTACAGATTTATCCCAGCCCCCACACATTGATAGCCTCCCTAGCTATCAACATTCTCCACCAGAGTGGGACATTTGTTACAAATGATGCACATACAGTGACACATCATCATCGCCCAGCGTCCACAGTTTACATTAGGGTTCTCTCTGTGTTGCACGTTCTGTGGATTTGGACGAATGTAATACATGTGTCCACTGTTATTGTACAATACAGAGTGGTTTCACTGCCCTGAAATTCCTCTGTGCTCTGCCTATCCATGGCTTCCTCCCATCTAGCCTCTGGAAACTAGTCATCTTTTTCCTGTCTCCATAGTGTTGCCTTTTCCAGGGTGTCAAGTAGTTGGAATCGTATTGTGTGTACCTTTTTTAGACCTTTCACTTGGTGATATGCGTTCAAGTTTCTCCCATGTCTTTCTATGGCTTGACAGCGCATTTCCTTTTAGCAACGAATAATACTTCATTGCATGGATGTACTGCAGCTTATTTATCCATCTACCTACTGGGAGACACGCTGCAGTTTATTTATCCATCTACCTACTGGAAGACATGTTGGTTGCTTCCACATTTTGGCAATTATGAATAACACCAATATAAATATACAAGTTCAAAGTTTATGATAAATTCAGCTTTTAAACAGAATAAATGAAAAGGCTTTCAAGTGAAATATTCAAGAATCATCCGGACATTTATGAGTTACTGTTTGTAAGAAGGATCAAGACTACAGATGTAGATTTCTGATATTTACTAATACCACAGTTTCCCTAATGAATAGCTCCCATGTACGAGAAACTGTACTAGGTACAAGAAGTAGCTGAGAATTACAGCTTTCTTGAATTTAAGAATCTCACAAAATAGTGGGAGAAAAGAGACACAGAAACAAATAATCTCAATATAATATGGGGAGTACCACAATATAAGTATTATGGAATTGCGATTAATTCCATTTGGAGTGGGGAACAGAAGACTTCACGAAACTGATGACATTTGAAGTGACTCTGAAGGAACAGTAGGCACTTACAAGCAAGTGATTAAGAACAGTCATAAACAGAGGCAGACTTTAGAAAAAAATAGAGTATATGGATGTTGAGGAAATAGTGCGAGATTAAGCTAGAAAGATGGGTTTATCAGATGAGGATGGGTTTTTTAGACCCACCTGATGAGTTGGAGAGGTCTTTTTTTTTAAAATAATGCTAGTTATAATCACTGAATAATTTTAGGCTTAAGCATGATGTGAATGAAGATTTTAGAGACATAATTCTGTTGCATGTGGGTGAGAAAGGGTGGAAGAGAAGTTGATACCAGAAGAGTAGGAGAAAGCTAATGAGCTAGTTTACAGCAGGAAACTGATGTGTGATTGTGGGAGTGGGGATGAAGTGTAAGAGAAAGATTCACTAGATATTTAAGAGGTTGAATTTATAAGACCATTATATCCAATAATATTATTTATCTTTTCCTTGTCTGTGTTTAAAAGGATGTTATAATCTATTTGATTTCTGAAAGTATTCGGACTACAGAGAATTGAAATAAAAATGCTATTGATTTTGTCTCATGGTTAAAACTTTTTGGATTAATTTTCTATATTTGCAGACCACAGTCCCTAAAAAAATTTTAAATAATTGTTATATTTTACACTCAAAATTTTTTAAAAGGATAGATCGCATGCTAAACTTTTTTTTACTACAATAGAAGTATCATTTTTATTTTATAGGGCAAGGTTTTGAACTCCCATTTTATGTTTTGCATTTGGATGACAAGATAAAGAACATTGGTTTTTACTGAGAAAATTAGGAGAATCAAAGAGATACTGAATGCATTTATATCATAGTCTTAATGACATATGGAATGAAAGGTTGTCAGATATCTAGAATAAGAATAAGTAAAATTCTCCAATACTTCTTAGATAATCAATCAGCTATATTGGCATGTAATGTTGGTGCACAAGTATGAACAGGCGAAGGAAGTAGTTAAATCTACGAGCACTAAATTCATTAATTGTCTTTAATTAGCAATTTGGTTTTTTCACATGAGTAAGTTTGTTGGGAAGTTATTGCCTCTTGTAACTGTGGGGTAACAATTAGCTAATAAGGTCTTTTAAGAATAAATTAAGATATTGAGATAACAGATGTAATTACAATTAGAAGTTAAGATAACAGCCAGGTGATTTACTGTGGTAACACCAACAGCTTCAGGAAGAAATAAACTGCGAGAGCATTTCAGATACCATGTGGTTGCTACTTACTGCCAGTATAATTGCGTGCATGTATGTGTATGTGTATTTGTGTCAATGTGCATATTTTTCTCATTTAATTTCAGCTATGACAGTGATAGCTGGTGCCCACCATTGCCAGTACAAACTTACTTACATCAAGGTCTGGAAGATGAACTGGAAGAAGATGATGATAGGGTCCCAACACCTCCTGTCCGAGGCGTGGCTTCTTCTCCTGCTATCTCCTTTGGACAGCAGTCCACTGCAACTCTTACTCCATCCCCACGGGAAGAGATGCAACCCATGCTGCAGGCTCACCTGGATGAGTTGACAAGAGCCTATCAGTTTGATATAGCAAAACAAACATGGTAAATATCTTCATTAAGTCAAGAGACCCATACTTTCAACACATGGATTTTTTTTAAATAAATTCACAAGAGATTCTGATAGAACTACACAGCTAAGTGTAAAAGTGATTTTGTATAACTCCTTAATCATTTAGATAAATATATTCACTGCAGAAATGTTAAATAATTTGGCCAAAACTAGAACTAGAACTGAAACTGGAACTGGAACTGGAGCTGGAACTAGAACTAGAACTAAAATTAGAACTAGAGCAAGAATTCAAATCTGCTGTATTTCAGGCTAAAGTGCTCTTGGCTACACCAGAATCTTCCCTAATTTATGGTTTATCTTCAGTTAGCATATCCTTGAACTCACATCCCATGATGTAATAAAAGACTCATTTTAGATTCCTCAAAGTGCCTGTGATTAATTCTGTATGTGGTTGTCAATATGTAAATGTGAACTTCTGCAAATCACATATGGTCAGTATTAGTTATTAAAAGACTCTCTTTACCTGGGTTAAATGCAACAGAAAAAAACAACAATATTAGTGTCAGTAAATGCATGAAAAGCAGGAGTAATCAAATATTTCACATTTCTTTTTCTAATCAATCTATAAACTTCTATAAACTATAGGTGGCAATTTACCTAGGTATCCTGAGGAATTAACACAGATATATAAATGAGACTAACTCTCACACTTTTATACAGGGTTTTTTTGTTGTTGTTATTCAATCTTTCTATTTTAATTCTCAAAGGCAAGACTGTTACATCACTATTTTAAATCTCCATGTCATACTCCAATTTTCTTCTGTTGATTTACACTTTGTGCTTGAAGTCTGAGTAAATTTTTTAAATAGTATTTGTTTTGTTTTTTAAAATAGTTCTAGCCTTGGGGATAAATAATTCTTATGCTCATTATTAATGAAGTATTTATTTTTAAAATACAGCTAACTGTACATAGAGATACCAAAAGCAGGAGTATTACTTAAAGATCATTACAAACAGCCTCTTTTCTTAAGATAAGACAATCTTGAACATTTTCCAACAATTGTCAGATGCTTTCTCAAAGGTCAAAGACAACTTGCCGTTAAACGCTATTATTTTTCATCAATCTGCTTTTTATAAAATATCACTATGTAAGTTGAAGTCAGCTGCTTCAAGAGCCATAGAATTCCTTCATGTTAATTAATGAAGTATTGCCGTTTGGTTGTCTAAAGCACAGACTCAAGCTGAAGGGTTCTCAGATTTGCCTACATTTTAGAACCATTTGAATAACCTTAAAACATATTGGTACCTGGGCTCCACTCCCAGAGAAACATTCTGACCGCCATGATCTGGAATTTGACTGCGACAGCCAAAGTCGGGACTACTGCTGTGGAGATGAACCTGTCTTACTGGCTGCATGACTTTGGGCAACTTACTAAACATTTACATGCTGTAGTTTCCCCACGTGTAAAATGATGGTGATAATAGTAATTAGCTCATATCGGAAATTAGGGGGCAGTCCCCAAGACCACCTATATTTCTGATAGCAAGTATAAGTTTCAGGGGTCCCTAAGACCACCCTGAAGTTTGAGAATTCCCTATAGTAAGTCATGGAACTCACCAAAAGATTTACACCCAAAGCTACAGTTTATTACAGTGAAAAGATATGCATTAAAATCAGCCAAAAGAAGAAATGCATGGGACATAGTCCAGGAAAATTCCCAAAGCAGAGCTTCCAGTTGTCCTCTCTCAGTGGGATCATAGACAGCGTTACTTTCCCAACAAAAAGCGTGACATTAAACACCAGGGAGAATTGCCAACCAGGGATGGGCACACCTTCTCTGAGGTCCTGCGACTTCACTTTGGCTCTGTCACACAGACATTGTTGACTACCCACATGGCTGACCTCAATTTCCAGCCCCTCCAGAGGCTGAGGTGATACCGTGCAACTCCAAGCCCCACCATAAATCATATTGCTATGCTTTCTGGAGTAGCCTAAGGTCTCTAGGTAAACAGAGAGACTTTTATCAAGCAGGACATTCTAAGGGCTTAGAGATTACCTCCCAGGAGTAGAGGGCAAAGGCCTAATCTCTCTTGGGTCGAGCTTCAATTCTTCTGTTACATATCCTAATTTTTGTGAGAATGAAATGAGTATGAACTTATATACTACTGTACCTGGCTGTGTATTAGCTGTTGTTATTTAGAAAGGCCTGGGTTTTCACCCCTGAGTTCTTCACTGCTGTCTTCCCACACTTAGAAGAGTGTACCACTTAGTAAGTGCTTGATAGATATTTGCTAAAAGAATGAACAAATTAGTTCATCTCCACCTGCTCCAAACACCCATAGAGGACACCCTGTTTCTTTTTCTGAGTGTGTTCCTACTCAACCAGCAATCTTTCAGAACATCTTGGCTGACTCTACCTATGGGAGTTATGAGCCTGCATGTGCTTCTGGTTTGGAAGTGACTCTCCATCCGGGTTGCACATCGACATCATAGAAGGACCGTTGAACAAATAATAATTCCCAGGCTCCACCTCGCAGGATCTGTTTCTATTGATTGATGAAGTAAACAGCACAGTGCCTGTCACTGGAAGATATTTATGAATGGGTTATGTATTCTCTTCCTGTATTTCATTTTACCTCTTAATTTTGCTTAAATAGGAGTACATTTTTCATCCATCAAGGTATATTTGTTTTATCAAGAGGTGTCAACAGTGATGTAGGGACCAGAGTGTTGGTCTGATCCATGCTTTCCAGGACCAAAGTCCACATCCTTATAGGAGAATGAATCATATTGCCCTATAGCCTGTGGCTCATCTCTTGGCTGCCTCCCTTCCCAATTCATAAGCAGATTGGAGGCAACATTTATAGCAAGATGTGCTCATCTATCCTCAAGCTTTTCTGTAGTAATACTTAGGAAACTTGCTATTTCTTCTGATTTTTCAACTAGCAGGCTGTGATGAATGCCAAATACTAACTTGGGGCCTCAACTTCCTAATCTATTAAAGAATGAAGATTGGGGTCTGATGATATTGAGGTAACTTCCAGAACTAGAAATTGTTTTAACATTGAAATATCAAGAATCCTGTTAACATTGAGGTTGGTTACAAGTTCAAGAAGCCATTTGGGAGAGGAATATTAAACAAATTCGGGAAGATTAAAATACTTTCCCCAAAGCATGCAAATGACAGAGAAAAATAGTCTAATGTCTTTCATTCACGAGCCAACACTAAAAATGCATAGTACTTTTTAATATCTCCCTTGAATAGGAGATATTAAATACCTTACCTTTTTTATGAAGGCAAAGAAAATACTATGTTAAAACATGTAGTACATTCACTTTTTAATGCTGGTAACAAATAACAATGAATTGATTTCATTTAGCATTTTATGGTTTTGAAGAAAATCTGAGTAGACTCAAAACAAATCAACTGGACCTTACTGCCCAGCTTCACATTTTGTTAGCTACCTGGTTTGAAACAAGTCACTTAAATTTGACCTTCACTTTAATAAATTCTGAAGAAGGTTGGGCCAAGCATGATAGCTCATGCCTGTAATCCCAGCACTTTGGGAGGCTGAGGCAGGATGCTTGCTTAAGCCCAGGAGTTTCAGACCAGCCTAGACAATATAGTCCCACTCTACAAAACATTTAAAAACTAGTTGGGCATGGTGAAGCGCACCTGTAATGCCAGCTACTTGGGAGGCTGAGGCAGGAGGATCACTTAAGCCTGGGAAGTCAGGGATGTAGTGAGCCATGATTGCATCTCCAGCCTGGGTGGCAGAACAAGACCCTGTCTCTCAAAATAAATAATGAATGAATGAATGAAGAAATAAATAAGAGTTGATAATGCATGATCTATTTATTTCATAAGGCTGAGATTAGAATTATTTATTCATTGCAGAAGGTTTATGTAATACACTAGTGTTCTAAACACAGAGAATGCTTAGATGAATCGTTTATGCCTTTGAGGAGTTTAAGACTTTGGTGAGTGAGACAGATGCGTAAATAGCTACTAGAGCAGAAATCAGTTGTGCCCGCCCTAGACTGGGTTACAGTGAATGTGGAAATCACCTTCCAGCCTTGATGTGAGAGGGATCGTGCGGGGAGGAAGCCTTCTAGGGTGGGGAATGTGTTCAGGGTTGAGAGGTAGGGAATATAAGGTCCTCATGTGACATCTTTTCTTCATAAGGGCCAGCAGGCAGCGTGGGTTACACAGACTGAGTAGAATTTTGACACTAAACTGGGAACAAAGGTATAGTATTTTTGGAGAAAAATGTCCACTTTAAATAGTTACTCGTGGCGAATATTCCTAGTCCCCTCTAGATGACTTCTTTTCACAAAAATCCTGGGTCCGTATTTTTTTCCTCCATGTATTATCCCAAGAGAAGAGTTTAGTGGTCTATGTTTTTCTTGTTTGGTGAAGCTTATATTCATAGTCACTGTCTCTGCTGAAAGCATTACGAGCTCCAAAATTAGTTAATGGAAAGGAAGAAGACAATATGAGTCGCTATAGCATGCATTTCATTAAAATTATGATTTTGTTGCATGTTAATGAGTTGCTTTTCTTTTGTAAATTTCATTTGAATTCTAGGCACATTCAAAGCAATAATCAACCTCCACAGCCTCCGGTTCCACCGTTAGGTTATGTGTCCGGAGCCTTGATTTCTGATTTGGAAACAGATGTTCCAGATGATGATGCTGACGACGAAGAGGAAGCTTTAGAAATCCCCAGGCCCCTGAGAGCGCTGGACCAGACTCCTGGATCCAGTATGGACAATCTAGACAGCTCGGTGACAGGTAATGGAACCAATTTAATAGGAATAACTGACCTATTGGTAACGTTAAAATGCATCAAAACTCAGCGACTTCCTTATTGTAAGATTTATTCCACTCCATCTATTTCTGTAACATTTCAAATATGTTAATATTAAATACAAAATTCAAAAAGGATTTGGAAATACTTTTGCTTTCCTGCAAAAATGATAAGAAAATTCATGAATTTTAAAGAGCTTTAAAGACATGAAAGAAAACTCAGTTGTATCTAGGGCTTTCATGAGAAGTTCACTCTACTAGGAAACCAAGTCTATTACATGAAAACCTTGACTTTTAGAAATGATCTTTTTTATATATCTCAGGAACAACATATGAAGTGAATGCAATCTGAAAATGCTTCTTGATATTTCACTCTGTAAAATCATTCACTGATAGAAAGTAAGCAAGTCTCCTGAATAAGGCACTTTAAGGTTGCACAAGGTATTATTTTTAGAGTGAAGAAAATGTATAGCGAGATAAACCATATGTTTATGCATTTCACATTGCTGAATCTAGTAAATGCTTCTCTTCCAAGAAATGCAGTTATTTTTTCTGTGTACTTCTTTGGCTTCCTCTTGCCTTGTTCACCAAATGAAACAGTTCCATTGGAACTCTTCTATGATGATCCCAGGACTGAGGTATAACCTATTTTCAGGGATTTAAATGTACCAAATTATTTAAAGAAAACTTTAAATCCTAATATGGCCACAATGAATATGGAGAAAACTAAAAATTCAGTCTTTCTATTCAAATAGATATACATTGTTGGAGACACAAGAAAATGCCTCCTACATGACTGTGTAGACAGAGCTACTACAAACTGAAGTCTGGTCTCTGCATTTCACTGGGTCTTCTCAGAAGACCGCTCATATTTGTATTTACTGTGATGACATCTTTCATCCTAGGAGGTATTTTACCACAATCCCACTTAATTATGCCAACAGCTTCCAAACTTTCACAGATTTTACACAATGTGTTAGAGTTCTGCAAACACTGATGGAAACTGGCTTACGACAATGATAAAGCAGCATCAATGCCTATGATTTTCCTCTGCATTCCTCCCCGAATTACACAATGTGTGATGCACGAGCCCATTTTTCAGTTTTTCTTCTTACTTAGGGGCTGGTCTGCTTGCCAGCCTAATTAAGATTTAAGAGCTGCAGATACACTGCTGTGGTTTGAAATCCAGATACAACGGATGGTGACAGAGCACAAGTTAAAATCTTCAAATGCAGAGAACGGACTTATTAGTGCACTATTATGTTAAGCCCCTTTGCCTGAGTTTCCAGCATAATCTCCTTCAGGGTAAAATTCTGCATATTTTTGCATATTTCACTGATGATACTGAACTCTTTTCCATTAGGAATGCAGTAACAAACTGCAATAATGATGAAAAAAAGTCAGCTATAATCTGTGTAGTTCTTTTATTAAATATTATAATGTCAAAGATGATAAATATGTCTATAAATCAGGAGAATGCCATTTTGCACTTTTACATGCTCACCTGTGACATGTTAGGCTACCTGATATGACTGCAGCTCAAGCAATCTGCATTTCTCCTGTAGCTAGTGTAATGTTCATTCCAAATGAAGCTTTTATTGCTAAGAAAAAAAGTCTGGTTTCCTCCTTGAATTCACTGCTTAATTACTGCCATATATAAAAACCTCAGGGTGTTTAGGTTTGTATTCCATGATGAGCTTATCCTATGAATAATACATCTCTTTAGTGAAAGAAGTTGTGCTCCACACAAAAGTAGCCAAATACAAACCCACCCTTTTTTTTCTCCTTCTCTTCCACAATAACTTTGTGGAGACGGTGGGATCAAAGATTTAATTTGCTTTCTGTGGTATGTGAGTGAGTGCTTATAAGTGTGTGTGTGAGAGAGAGTATGTGTTAGGTGTGTGAGTGTATTGGAATGTGGATGTGGGTGCTTGTGTAGGGAGTATGTGTAACACAGTATGTTAGGTGTGTGAGTGTATTGGAATGTGGACGTGGGTGCTTGTGTAGGGAGTCAGTATGTGTGAGAGTGTAGATGAGGCTGTAAGTGTGATAAAGTGTGTGCGCATGCGTGCATGCAGACATGTATGAGAATAGCCCTGAGGTGGGTGTATATAGAGACTGAATATTAGAGAAATCAGCAGGCCAATGAATGTTGTTCTAACGTGCTTATGTTTTCCTCAGACTCTTAAGGCTAGTTTAATAGCACTGACTGAGGTGGGCAATAAAACGGGCATTATTTCTATGAGCTTTTTATGTTTTTAACATGGTAAGTGCCCATACAGTGGATGCGGATCATACCACCAGTTACTTTGGGTTCTAAATATGTTTGTGGTGTGAATAAATTAGTCATTACCTCCCCCTGAAATTTTGTTAGTTATTTTCACTTTCTTGAAACTAATGACCGTTTTATTAAATAGACCTCACAGTTACAGGAGGCAACATGGGTTACACAGTCCCTGAAACTCTGAAGCCAATCAGAATATTGGATTCCAGTCTCTGACACTCTGAAGCCAATCAGAATATTGGGTTCCAGTTCCTGAAACTCTGAAGCCAATCAGAATATTGGGTTCCAGTCCCTGAAACTCTGAAGCCAATCAGAATGTTAGTTCAATAACAACCCTGGGATGGGCTAGTAAGCCCGTATGTGAAATTACTCAGGATTTTACTTGGATATATTGCACTTCACAGCTGCCACATTAGGGAATATATCAGCAGTTATTCAGGGACAGAAACCATTTTTTTGTAAAGAAATAAGCATGTTAACTGCAAAAGTTTTTATAGCAACTAATTTGTGAGGGAGTTCTTAAATTTTGAAATGATGGTCTATGAGGGGAGAAGGCTAAAAAAAGATGAAAGTAACAGCAGTTCCATATCCCATGATCTCAGTACTGGATAATACGTATTTGCAGGTCTGCTGTTAATATTTCTTTATTTCCACAACAAACACCTATTGAATGCCTATTACTTCTAATCACTTGGCTAAAAATTTAGATTCAATAATAATAATAATAATAGGTAACACATATACAACCTTTACTAAGTGCAAGGCATCTTTCTCTTCTTTTTTTTTTTTTATTTTTTTATTTTTGAGACGGAGTCTCGCTCTGTGGCCCAGGCTGGAGTGAGCGGCGCCATCTTGGCTCCCTGCAAGCTCCGCCCCCTGGGTTCCCGCCATTCTCCTGCCTCCGCCTCCCGAGGAGCTGGGACCACAGGCGCCGCCACCACGCCCGGCTAGTTTTTGTATTTTTAGTAGAGACGGGGTTTCACCGTGTTAGCCAGGATGGTCTCCATCTCCTGACCTCGTGATCCGCCCGCCTTGGCCTCCCACAGTGCTGGGGTTACAGGCCTGAGCCACTGCGCCCGGCCCATGCAAGGCATCTTTCTCAGCAGTAGCCTGTGTTTCGTGTGGTCGCATGAGCTAAGAATGGTTTTTCACATTTTTGAAAGGGTTGTAGGAAAACAAGAAACAAGCAAACAAAAACTAAGAAGAATGTATGACAGGGACAGCAAAGCCTAAAATATTTAGTGTTTGTCATTTTACAGAAAAAGTTTGCCGATCCCTATTATAAAGTTTTAGTGTATGTTAATTCATTTAATCCTCACAACCCTACTAGCAGTATTATTTTCATTTACTAGACTAAAAAATTGAGTCACTGAGGGTTTTAAAGCCTTTTTCCAGGTTACCCACCTGATAAATGGAAGAAGAATATTCAAAATCAGTCAGTCTTACTCTAAAGACAAATTATCATGATCCCTGCTCTGGGAACACACACCTTTCTTCTGATCTGTGGCATAGGTATATTTAAGAGGAAAATAATATGCTGGTTTGTTGCTTAATATGTGGAACTGGGTGTGTGTGTGTGTGTGTGTGTATAAACACACATGAATAAATATGTATACAAGCACAACATATAATTTTCTCTCTAGAAACTTTAGTCCTTTTTCCTTACACATTTAATCAAGATCAAGATATTAATTTTAGATGTGACTTTTGTGATTCATTTTTTTCACATTCAGTTCTATGTTTATTTATAGTGACCCATGCTACCGAAATTCAGCTCTAGCAGCACTTTTTGCAGTGAACCTCATTTTAAAAATTTTCGTAATCTATGCTCATAATATGCACACTTGTTTGATTGTAATAAAATACAACATGTTTATTTATTACAGCTCACTGGACGCTGTTTGCGCTAGAAAGTGAACATAAAGGCTTGTCTTCAGGAGTAAGCCTGTAATTTCCTCCTAAATGCCGAACCGTTGGGTAACGGTGAGGGGAGGGCTCCAGTACTTCTTTCTGTAACTTCCATGGTGGGAGTCAAGGGTAATTATTTCCCGAATTTAATGACACCACCAGGAAAAACGAAACAGAAGGCAGTAGGAGAGAGCGCAGGGGGAAAATGTCCTCAACGTGTAGCAAAGATTCTAACTGCCTCAGTGATCACAAAAAGGAAGACTGTGTCCTGTTCAGTGAGACAAGTAGAAAGTTTCCTCGACTGCTGGACTCCACAGGAATCCCACAGCTGAAAGGAAATCCTGGCTCTATGTTTTCTAGTTTATGTTTTTGGAGGTTTGTACTGGAACTCCCAGAGCAGATCGATATGGAAACGGTGAAACCTGGCGGCCTCGCCATCTGATTCAACCGCACAGCTTTTAGAGCCTCGGCCACTGAAATATTTGACCTGAAACTTTGCTTTTCTACAAAACTTAAAGGAAAATAAGTTTAGTATTGAGGAAAATTTCAGGGATAATGCCACAATAATCAAATTAATTTCTTAGACTACTTCAACAGGTTTGATGTCTTTAAAGAACAATTAAATATATATTTCAAAATTGAGCAGATAAAAAGGGGAAGGGGGATATTACACATGTAATTTTTATGAGTGAAACAAGGTATCAAGCATCATATGTCCTAATGAAGATATTTTTAATTGCTTATTTTGCTTTCCATATGTATGACACATTCCTTTTCTTTTTTTCTTTTTTCTTTTTTGTTTGTTTGTTTGTTTGAAATGGAGTCTCGCTCTGTCACCCAGGCTGGAGTGCAGTGGTGCAATCTCTGTTCACTGCAACCTCCGCCTCCCAGGTTCGAGAGATTCTCCTGCCTCAGCCTCCTGAGTAGCTGGAATTGCAGGCCCGGGCCACTACACTGAGCTAATTTCTTTGTATTTTTAGTAGAGACAGGGTTTCACCATGTTGGCCAAGCTGTTCTTAAACTCCTGACCTCAGGTGATCTTCCCACTTTAGCCTCCCAAAGTGCTGGGATTAGAGATGATTACACATTCCTTTCTCTCTGAGGCATGCAGGTAGAATCGTTGCATATTCAAAATGTTTGAGTGAAAGAAGAAGTTCTGCAGATTTGACATGTTTTTCTACATGTAGGCAAAGGTCAATATTTGGATTAATTCATCTAAAGACGTTTGTAGCTGCAGCTTTTACTTAACAGGTAGACAAATAACATTGAATAGGAAAAGTTCATAGATTAAATATTGGTTGAAAAAAATGGGGGACGGCTAGTTTTTGTATCTCATAAAAATGGTAATGCAACAATTAGCAGGGTCATATTATGAAGCACAGACTTTACTCTAGTTTAATGGATCTAAGGATAAGCATTTATCAGCAAGGAAAGATTTAGCATAAAACGACATGTAAATGAATTGATGACTGATCATAAATTAATTTTAGTGCTGAAGATGTAATAGAGACACAGCAAGATGCCACTTTATCATGGTATTTTACTGCTCAGTAACATTCAAGCAACAACTTAATGTCCTATGTGCAGGACTACTTTTAACAGCTTGAATACATTTGAGATTTTTTTGTGGCCTTTCTGCAATTTAAATCAGGGAAATTTGGAAAGATTGAAAATGTAAACACAAATAAATTTGGCTATCTGACATAAATTCATTTTTCATTAAACATTTAAATATGTATTGATTATGTTTGGGGTTAAAACATGTCAAATTGGTATGGAGTGCTTATAATTTGTAAGAAGCCTCTAGCTGAATTGGTTTTACCTGGTGTTCATTTTAATTTTCATGTTTATACTTATGTTTATGAAAGAAAAATCAGTTATCACAAAAGTGACTTACTTTTAAATTTGTGAATTCATGTTTTTATTTTTGTTCATTCATTATCTTTTACTTCTCTCTCTCTTTTTTTAGAGGGGTAATTGTTTACCTAGATCTTCAGCTCATTGTTCATGTTTAAATCTCAACATTTTTCCTTTTTTTAGAAAGGCCACTAAGAGGTAAAATCAGTGGATGTTCAATATATTTTAGCCATTTTACAGAAGGAATTTTAATATTTTATATACTATTTGATTTATGGAATGTGGCCAAATGTCTTTTAAAAATATTTACCATAGATATGCGCATTCCATACATCTTAACCAAACTGTGGAGGAAGGGATGTCGAAGATACCAGACAGAGAGGTGGAGAGATGAAAAGAAGGAGAGAAATTTCTTTCTATGTTCCTTGCCCTCCGTTTTGAAGGCAAACACAACTGCACTAACATGAGACACTTCCGTCTCTTCGGATTGGGTCATGAGATTTCCTGTTGCCTGATATGGCCAAGTATCTGTGGTCACATATCTTGAATTCTGAAGTCATCTATCTTGTCTCTTTGCTCTTACAAGAAGTACAAAAGAAAGAATAGCTGATGTTCTTTCTGTATTTACCAAGACTCACTTGAAGCCCTGTCTTCCATGTTACTCTCTCTTCCCAGAGGGAGACAAAAAGCAGCAGGGAAAACTTGTTGAATAATTGGGAGTTTTAAGGACATACAAGGAGCACTAAAGGCTGGGAGAGAGGCAGAGCAAAGACACAAACGCAGGAAGTAGACCGTTTGTTTAAAGTATCACAAGTGTGTGTGTGGAAATGCTCGGATGAAGGACTGGCAAGTTACCACAGGGAGATAAATGGGATTATTTGAGGCAGAAAGTTAGGCTGATTCTCTGCTCGGAGGTCTCACAGGATATAATTTCTTCAGTGCTACTACTGTAGTGTAGGATTTACTGATTTCACCTCTCAATAGGTACACAGTCAGTTTTATAGGTTCAGAGACCAAATGTGTCACTCTGCTAGATCCTCAGCAAGCAGACATAGACATGAAACCAAAGAAACTCAACTATTTTTAGGCTGGTTATAGTGGAAAAATAAAAATTTTAGAAAACAAATCACTGGGCCAAGTGCATTAAGATGGATAAACATGGATGGAAAATTTACACTCCAAAGAAACTAAGCTGCCACTTAATGTAAATTTTTTATCTTAATTTAAATAAGATATTGCTAAATATCAATATTTAAGTGTATCAAAGCATAACCAATACCCACATATTTATCACATATCTATATACTATTTATCATTATATTCCTTATTTAATAAACTTTCTAAGAGTTCCTATGAGAAAATTCTTTCTATTGCTAAGAAGTTACACATCAAATAATGTCATACACAGAATTATAGAATAATGAAAAAGTTGAATGCATTTAATTCCATATGCCTACTGTTTATTGAATTTCTAATGTAAAATGTCCCTGAACAAAAAATATGAAAATAAATATGAAATAGTTCCTAACCTCCAGAATTCCATTGTCTAGGAGAGGAAACACATGTGCAGCAGACCATAATATATAGAGAGAACTGATATGCGAGTTTATGTGTAGTGTTTGGAAACCAAAGGAGGTAGAGAGATGGATTCTGTCTATAATAAGATAGAATTAAGGTGATAACAGAAGTGGCATTTAATTTAGAGTTTAAAGTTTGTCAGTGGTTAATAGCGTTAGTGGCAATATCTCTGTCTAAAGAATGAAAGATAATGTTATGTAAATGAGCAAGGAGACACACAGGCTGTAAGAGAGTGAATGAGGACTAATACACAGCAGGTACATTAGTCTGGTTTCACACTACTATAACGATATTACCGGAGACTAGGTAATTTATAAACAAAAGAGGTTTAACTGACTCACAGTTCCGCATGGCTGGAGAGGCCTCAGGAAACTTACAGTCATGGCAGAAGACAAAGGGGCATGTCTTACATGGTAGCAGGAGAGAGAGAGAGCGAGCAGGGGAAATGCCAGACACTTACCGAACAACCAGTTCTCACGAGAATCCCTCACTGTCGTGAGAACAGCCTGAGGGAAACCGCCCCCATGATCCATTCACCCCCACAAAGTCCCCCCCTTGACACAGGGGGATTACAATTCGAGATGAAATTTGGGTGTGGGTGCAGAGCCACATCATATCAGTAGGCTAGGCTAGATATTGAAGAGTTGCAGATACTGAATTAGCAGTTTGGATATGGCATTGGCTAGCTGGGTAAGGCTTTAAACAGAGGAACACATGTATGTAAGTGCTTCACAAAGATAGTGCAGAAAGCAATGAGGAAGACAGAAGATATGAGAATGAAATTAGGTAGGAGGAGTTTAGGAGTGAAATAAGGTGAAGATTAAAGAGACGTTTATTTGGACAGTAAGAGCCGGCATTTAGAAATACAGAAAACAGCACAGGGAAGGGAGTGAGCTTTCAAATGTTTTTAAACCATCCTCAGTTCCAGAGTTTCGTATTCTTTTGTGACCCCCTCACTGAATGTCTTTGGTTTTTTTTCTAACCTAGTACAGCATTATATTGCAAAGCCTACTGCATCATTTCTTCTTTCATTTTGGATTGTTGGTCCTTGACTTGTGGTTATTAATCCAGAAATGGTTCTCTCAGAAGAGGCTCAGTTGCTGGTGTTATCTCGACTTCCTTGCAGTGGCCTGTGTCAAGGGAATTTGTTTGAAGAGTAAAAAGTGTATCTCTGTGCTTTTGGCAACCAGAATCAAAACTCTTATCTTTCTTTGCTACACTTAACACCCTTTTAACTTCTCAGATCATTCTAACCAGTTCAGCTTCTGTTTTCTTGGTATTGAAAGTGCATGAATCCGTGTCATTGTATCCTGGCCCCTTGACCAAAATTACAAATACTGCATCGGGGCAACACTCCTAACTATTCTGTAGTTGCTTAAATATTAGAGAAAAAATAAATAAATAAACGGTCTATAGCATTTGACTTTCATCTCTTTTATGTAAATATGTATTTGATTTATTTCGAAATCTGAAATTAGTTTCTTACAAATACTTTTTGCTCCTCTTCTAACAAAAATAGATAAGCAATACTTAGTAGTTTTTTATGTGTCATGAATTAATGGTATACCAACATGAATAAATCTTGTAATATTAATTTTATTAAGTAGGAGATTATGTTGTTTGTTTTTGTCTAAGAAAATATATAAAATTATAAATGACTTGCTAGAAAATCAAGAAAAAATGTTTCTGAGTATCTTCACAACTTACAGCTCTTTAAACATAAAATTAAATTTATTTTCCTCTATTCCCATGTTGCATTTTGCAGAGAAAATTTATATTAATGCCGATGATAGTCCTTATAAATGTTACTTTTTAACATAAATCTTAGTACTAAAGAGAAAACTGGAGTTCTTAAATAACTTAAAAGGCAAAGTAAGCAAAAAGAACATTTAAATTAATAGAACTTCTTTAAAATACATTTATCTTATAAGTTCATTTGCTTTGATACTGTTTATACGTTTTTTGTTTGTGAATTTTTGTTGTTATTTGTAATTAAGTTTCTGTTTTAAAATCTTGAAATAATTTTTGCCTTTTATGATATAGTGTAGTTTCTATGCAGATTATCTTTGGAGTCTGCATTAAATTCAAAATATATTCACACTATTTCTTCAACTGAGTCTGTGATGAGTTTAAGAACACTAAGTTTGTTTTACTGAAAGTGTTCATTTCTGAATTATAGTAGCTTAAAATGTACATCACAACTCTCTTTTGGAAAATGATTGTGTAATGGTTTAAACAGTGTAAGAGGTGAACAGTACAGCACGTGCTTTGCTTATGTGTTGCAAACAGATACAGATTTTAAATGAGCTTCTTTCTTCTGCACAAAAAATGTTTAAAATGTACCTGATACTTGTATTTGGCTAAAGAAATCATGATGAAACTTCAAGGAAGAAGCGAGGACAGCCTACTTGCTCGTTAGTATAGTGTGTACAGCAGATGAGATTTTCAATATCTACAACTCACTAGACCACTACATTTGTTTTTAGGTTCAATGGTAAATGGATGGGGCTCTGCATCTGATGAGGATCGTAACTTTTCTAGTCATAGATCTAGTGTAGGTAGCTCCTCCGATGGCTCTATCTTTGCCAGCGGCAGTTTTGCACAAGCACTGGTGGCAGCAGCAGATAAAGCTGGTTTTAGGCTGGATGGAACCAGCCTTACAAGAACAGGTTGGTAGACTCCAAGTCAACACTCTTTGCATGAGAGAATCTTGTCCTTGGACACTGACCTCTTTTCTCCTGTTCTTTCCCCTTAGTGAGTCTGACTGTAGGGCTTTCTTTAATGTGCATGAACACAATTTGGATGCTCCATTACCAAAACTCTCTTCTGATGCTAGTTTTGCAGAGCCAAGAAAAGACACCGCCTCTTTCTATCTCTGATTTTCCTTTCTCTTCACGGCTTTGCTGATTAATTGGAATAGGCTTCCTTTTTATATTATAGCAAAGCAGCAACTAAGATTACCATTAAATTTTCAATAACTCACACTTTGCAAAATCCTCACACAATTAATAATGTACCCAGTGATTAAATTTACTCAGCTTTTATCTCCATTACTTTCCTTTGCCTCATCTCTTTCTGCAAATGCATTTTCTGGGAAGGTTTCCTTAGCATGGGGTAAATGGGTCTAAGGCTGTTGGTCTTACCAGTTCAAATAGCTTATGGTCTTATTAATCGTTTGGCTAGTAAGATTTTAATACAATAATTTATTATTTGTCTTAAAGGATGCTAATTAAAGATACACCCACTGCATTTGCAAGTTGAATAAAATAATGACTACATGTGTATTTCTCTTTAGGGTAATTTAATTTTGATTTCTGAGAGTGGTAAGTAATCATATAAAAGAACAATTTTATAATTTTTCAAGTGCTCCCCATTCCACAAAAAAGAATGTAGGATTAATAATAGATCAGTAATTTGTAAATATTTGAAACAAAGTAACTTAGGCATGATGCGTGCTTTTATATTTGTATGTATAATTCTTAACTATACATATAAGAATATTCTAATATATGAATTAAACTGAACTTCCTTGCAAAACAAACTAATAAAACATTAAGTACGTTTGCAAAATCTTAACTGTTATCAAATAGTAAAGAAAAATGATTTTTACCCTTCTCTAAACTCTCAGGTTATAAAAATGAGTCATGGAAGTTTTCTTGGAATTATACCACCAATATTTCTTTTGAACATACATTAGCTATCTTTAAATGAAATAAAAAATATCTTCTAAGCATTGCAGAGGTTTATTTTTCAAATAGCATCCAAACTAAAATATGTTATAATAGAACTGTTATTTGAATTGTCTTGCATTGTAAGGAATAAGTCTGAAACTTTATGTTGCTTGAGTGCTTTTTGTGGCATTAGCTGTAAGCAGAGCAGTGAGAACGTGCAAGGAAACTAATACATTAGAAAGCATAAGTGCATTTCTTGCATGTATGCTAATAGCTAATAAAGCATTAAGTAATATCCTGTCACATCGACTTAAGAAAATGTAACTACATACAATAATGTTGTATGAAATGAAAACATACACAGGAGAGTAAATACATGCACATAAACCAGGCCTCTGTTACTATAATAAACATGGTATTAAAATTGTAAGGTGTTGAAAATTTATTAGCTAACCTTTTCCCAGAGTATATTTCCCTGTACACCTACTCTAAACCACAAGAAAAGGACACAGCACATATCACTTTTCAATGAGAACTTGGAAGCTGCTCAGATACAATATTCACCAGAAAATACCTATTGCACGCTGGATATACAAGGTGATTTTAACCTGCTGTCCTCTACACAGATGTTATTGAGTTTATGCCAAAAGAGATAGAAGTCATCGTGTGTGTGCATAAGTGGTAAGGTCAATTTAATATATGTGTCTGAGCAGACCTTTCATGTAAAATTTCAGATGTAATTACCATATGGCATTTTTCTGTGTTCAGAGAGATTTTGTAAGTTTCCAAGGATGAAATTTTATTAAACAAATAAAACAGTATATACTTCATAGATAGCTTCTTTAATTTTAAGAACTAAAAGCTGCATGAATTTGCATACATCTTTGAAAATATCACTAATATTGTCAAGGTTAAATAGAAGTATAATCATGCAATATTGAGTTTTGGATTGGTGAATCTGTTTTATGTTCATTTGTTTGATTTTTGGGGAGGGTCAGTGGGGGTGTTGTTAGCTTATTAAAAATTGAACAAAATACGTGCACCTAAGAATGTAGAAAATATCTTTTTCTACAGAGATGCACCAATATTTGCTATCTTCAAGTGTTATCTCTAGGTAGATTTACAGGTTAGTCATAGAGCAGGAATACAGGACAGAATCAGCAGGCTATAATGACATTCTCTAGAACCCATTCCCTTTATTTTCATTTTAGGAAAAGCCTTTACCTCCTCTCAAAGACCTCGACCTACCAGCCCATTTTCTACTGACAGTAACACCAGTGCAGCCGTGAGTCAAAGTCAGAGGCCTCGGCCCACTAAGAAACACAAGGGAGGGCGGATGGACCAACAACCAGCATTGCCTCATCGAAGGGAAGGAATGACAGATGGTAGGTTTCTTTCCTTTTCCCTCGTTTTCTCACTGAAGAGACGTGCTCCATGCAGTCATGTACTTAGATTAATGTAGTCATGGTGGCTTAGCCATTGCCTCATTACATAACAAGACAAACCTGGCAATATGGTCCTGTTTAAATAAAACACCATTTTTAAAAACAATCTAGAATTATTTCTGTTATTAAGCCTCAAGAAATACATGCCATACAATTTTTTGAGGTGGATTTTTTTTTTGCCATTCTGGCATCTTTCATAAATGCTTTTTAGTGAGCATTTTACTTTAAGAGTAGGAAAGAAAACATAAGCTGCATGTGCATTTATATTGTCAGAAATTTTATAATATTAAATTACAATATCTTAGCTGGTGTTTCACTTTTGGAAAAAAAGACTTTTTGAAATGATATAGTAATTTTTTAGTCACAAATTTCAGAACCAAAATCAGGCTACAGGTCATGTAGTTGAAGAGTGTCTTAGTCTGGGCTGCTATAAAAAACATAGAGTCCTGCATTGTACGACAATGTTTCGGTCAATGACAGACTGCATGTGAGACAGTGGTGCCATAAGGTTAAAATGCTGTATTTATGCTCTACCTTTTTTGTTTAAATACACAAATATAACACCATTGTGTTATAACTGCCTGTAGCACTCAGTACAGAAACATGCTGCACAGATTTTTACCCCAGATCAATGGTATGTAGTCAGCTATCCCATCTAGGTTTGTGTAAATACACTGCATACCACTTGCATAACAACGAAATCACCTAACACCACATTTCTCAGAACTTATCTCCATCATTAGGTAACACGTGACTATACCATAAGCTGGCAGATTCCGAACAACAGAAATTTTCTGCACAAATCTGGAGTGTGCAAAGTCCAAGATCAAGGCACCGGCAGATTTGGTGTCTGGTGAGGACCCACGTTCTGGTTCACAGAGGGTGCCTTTTCATTGTGTGCTCACATAGTGGAAGGGACAAGGTTCTCTCTGGGTGTGTCTTACAGGTGCTCATCCCTTCAGGAGGACCCCACCCTCATTACCTAATCACCTGCCAAAGGCCCCACCTCCCAATATCATCACATTGGGGATTAGGATTTTAACGTATGAATTTTGGGGGTACACAAACATCCAGACTCTAGCAGAGGGTCAGAAAACTTCTTCTATTAAAGTCTAGATAGTAAATATTTTTGGCTTTTGGGACATATGGTCTCTGTCACAACTATTCAACACTGCCATTGTTGCATGACTGCAGCTATAAAAAAAGTAGAATAGGCCAGGCATGGTGGTTCACGCCTGTAATCCCAGCACTTTAGGAGGCTAAGGCGGGCAGATCACAAAGTCAGAAGATCAAGACCTTCCTGGTCAACTTGGTGAAACCTCCTCTCTACTAAAAGTACAAAAATTAGCTGGGCGTGGTGGTGCATGCCTGTAATCCCAGCTACTCGGGAGACTGAGGCAGGAGAATTGCTTGAACCAGGGAGTCAGAGGTTGCAGTGAGTTGAGATCATGCCACTGCACTCCAGCCTGGGCAACAGAGCAAGACCCCTTCTAAAAAAGAAAAGACAAGTAGAATAATGGATATGACTGACTTCCAACAAAACATCATTCACAAAATGGGCAGTGGCTGGATTCGGCCCACGGTCCCTAGTCTGCTGATCTAGCTCGATCTTTTTATTTATATATAGCATCCAGTATTTGAATATTTGCTTAAACACTGTTAGTTTCAAGAAACACAATGTTACTGGAAGATATCCATGTTCGATAATGAGTATTTCATTAGCTTTACAGAATATAGTCTATTTCCCATATTTTTAATTTAGTTCTTATATCTTTTAAAGAATGAATTAAAATATATATACTGAAGTTATAGTCTAAGGATATGTAACACATACTTAAAGTGTCTACTACAATGTCAGATTGAAAGGTAAATTTCTTTTTCCTTTTTAGCACTACACCCTATAAGCGCACAAACATTATCCTAACATAGTTCAATTAAACACCAAAAGGATAAACTTTTAAAAACTGCACAATAGAACCATCTGGGAAGCTCTAAAATATATCCTAGATATTCAGATTTGATTATTCTGGGGTGAAACCCAGTTACAGGTAATTTTAAAGCGCCACAAGAGAACCTGAAGTGTACCTGTCTTGGAGAAGCTATGACCGAGTCCTTAGCACACTTACACTTACCATTACAGGACAGAATGAAGCTTCGTTGAAAAAGAAGAAAAGCATTTGTTTTTTATTCGTTTGGGGAAGGGAGTATCCAATCCTGCAGCCCTATTTGTGCTTTCTTTTGTCATCTTACAAAGGTAAGAGGACTTAAAAAGCCAAATAGATTTGTTCTACATGCTTTCCAGTTTACTTATCTTTCCTGCTTCCTTTGTTTTCAATGGAATATGAAGGTTTAGGGTACAATTGAGATTTTTGAGTCTCTGTAAATGGGTATCCTGTGGTGAGTAAAAATGTTCACCCCTGCCTTTCTGCTTAGATGTTCCGAAAATTAGCTGAGCACTTAAAACTGTTTGTAGCGTTGATCTAATTCTTCGTAAATAAAAAAGGACTGCTGTCACTGAATTGCTAGTTATAAATCTAATAGTTGATAATTTTGTATTTTTTTTTCTGTTGTGAATATTGTGGAAAGAGAAAAATGTCTAAGTATAGAATTTTCTGTGGTTTTTCAGAAATGTTTGAAGATATTATTCAGAATATGTGGAAGATATAAAATATAAATCAACAAAATAGAGATTTTTTTTTCCTGAAACACTTTTATTGCAAGCTTTTTAAGAATGTTTCCTTAAAGCAAGCTGCCTCCCAGTTTAAAATATGATCAATATATTGCTTATTTTTCTAAAAAATAAATAAGTTTCTAAATTTTCAAATTTGCCAGCATCTCAAAAAGGGGTTATGGATAATGTGTTATTAGAAAATGATACATTTTAGAAGTAGCAATATAGCAAAGGAAATTTCAGCCCACGTATCTCCCCAAGTGCGTAATCCAAAGCCATTTTAATTATGATGTGGTGCAAAGACATTTATTTTGGATGGTGCTTTACAGGTTATCCTTAAGCACACTGTTATTTTGCAGCAAATGCATGTGTCATAGCATTTATATGGTATGGATCTACGTGTCAGAAATAATTTCATAACATTTTATATAAAAATCAAGTTGTTCTTTTTGGGAAGGCTGATGCCTAGCAGCATTGAGTGTACAGACGTTTTACAATAAACCTTTTGCATTATAGATTTTACAATAGTGTTTGCTGTCTTCTAAGCAGTAATGTAAAGATGTAGGCCTTTTCAGCACCGGGAACCATCATTTTCTAGATCAGACCTTTATGGTTTCTGAGGGGAAGACAGAACATGAGTGGTTGTTGGGAGGTTGTAATGGCAAGTGGCATCACTTCTCCTGTTTCATTGGCAACAGCTCTGCCACGTGGTGTCAAACTAACTACTGGGGTGAGAAAGCAGCTTTCCCTGTGCCCCATAAGAAAGATTATTAGTGGCGGGAAATGTCAGTCTGTATCCCAAAGACTGAAAAATCCCACACACATCTTAAAGGGTGTTCTTTTCCCTTTTGTAAGTTTCTCCAAAGCAGGCATTCCTGAGTCCAAATCTTGTATTCCATTTGTCTTATAAATCAAAGAATACCCTTGAAAGCCAATATATTGACCAATGCTAAAAAAGGAAGATAGATCTGTTTACCCATCAACCTGTTTTTCCTAGATAATTTGTTTCCAGCCTATTCTCCCTTTCACCTAGCCTTTTTTTTTTTTTTTTTTTTGAGAGGGAGTTTTGCTGCTGTCATCCAGGCTGTAGTACAATGGTACGATCTCAGCTCACTGCAACTTCCACCTTCTGGGTTCAAGCGATTCTCCTGCCTCAGCCTCCGAGTAGCTGGGATTACAGGCATGCACCACCACAATCAGCAAATTTTGTATTTTTGATAGAGACAGGGTACCATGTTGGCCAGGCTAGTCTCGAACTTCTGACCTCAGGCTATCTGCCCACCTCCACCTCCCAAAGTGCCAGGATTATAGGCATGAGCCACCATGCCCGGCCCCTTTCCCCTAGTTCTTAATGTCCTGTTCAGAGAAGGGGCCCTTTCTCATCCCTGCCGCATACTAGCTTTGGCCTTTGAGCAAATTTACTTACTAGCGTTGGCCTTTGAGCAAATAAATTTACATATTTATTATTCACTCAAATACTTACTAAGCATATAACATATAATAGACAATGGGAGCCGAACAGACAAAAATCTCCTGCCTTTTTATATTTTAGTTAGGGAAGATAGATGAAGACCAACCTAAGTACATACATGAACATGTAAGTAAGATGGTGATAAATGTTATGGGGTAGAAACAAAGGGAAGGGAGTTGAGAAGTATAGGTGTAGGGAGGAAGTATTTTTAAGAAGAGTGATTGGGGAAGGCCTCACCAAGAAGGCAGCATTTGAGAAAAGACTGGAATAACATCAGCGAAAGAGTAATGCTGATATCTGAGGAAAGGTTATTCCGGGAAATGAGAATGGCAAGTGAAAGCCTGAGACTTATTTGAGAAAAAGGAAAGGGAACGATATGACTGGAGCAGAGAGAGAAACAAGATAGAATACGAAGTCAGGCAAGCAAACAAGGGCTAGTGTTTGTCAGACCTTTAAGCTACCATAATGACATTAGCTCTTACTTCGAATGGTAAACCACTGGACGGGGTGTGTATGTATGTGCATGTGTGCATGCATGTGTGTGTGTTTAAGGCAGGGAAGTGACATGATCTTATTTATTTGTTTATTTTTTAAAAAGTAATTCTAGCTGCTGTGTTGAGATATACTAAATGAGGCAAAGTGGAGATTGTGGAAGCTACCAAAGTGGAGAAGAGATGATGGTGGTTCATACCAAAGGAGAATCAATGGCAATGTTAAGAAAGGTTGGATTTTGGAGGTAGAGCTAACGGGAGTTGTTATGAAATAAACATAGGCCATAAAGAAAGGAAACCACATTACTCTGAACTGTTGGCTAACTTGTAGAATGTAACTGTGACCAACCAAGAGAAGAAACGCGGCAGAGGAAGCATATTTTATGTAGGATGATCTGGAGCTGAGTTTTGACACATGAAATTTGAGAAGCTTTCTAAACACTAAGTGGAACTGTCCAGTGTAGATCTGGTTATATGAGTCTGGAGTGTATAGGAGGAAAGATCCAAGCTGGAGATTTTTAATTTCTTTTTGCCTTCATTTTCTTATCTGAAAACGGAAGGTAATAATGGCACCTACCTCATTGGACTGTTGTGTGCCTGAAAAGAGCTAATCCTCAGTAGGCCAGTAAGAGACTTTTTAGTGAATTGATTTGGTTGAAATGAATCAACATAGAAATGAGTAATAAATTTAATTTAAGTAAATGTATTTGATTACATACTTTTATTTTTCAAAAACCCATTCTTAATCCCATTTCTTTTTCCAATTAGTTTATTTCAATGTGCATGTAATGTCCTTTCTTCTTAAAATATACGAACTCCAAGGATATTTCTTATGAAGCTATGTAATTTTTGGTTAAATTAAATAATAATCAGAATTTTAGCTGGCATAAGCAGATGCTGTTTTGGCCATTTTAAAAACGAAGCTGCTCTGATGGAGAATAAAAATCAATGACAAGATAAGTTATTTTGGAAGCAAATACAATCATTTCTGCTCACTGGCAGTCTAAGTTCAATAAATCAAATGAAATAATTTGCATTTATAATAACATATAGTGAAGGAAGTCAGTACTATCGAATATGAAGGAAACACCAAACTCATTGGATTATCCAACAAACAGATATCTCAATATTGGATTATTTCTTCATTTTGGAAAAATATTCCAAATGCAACTTTATCCTCCCAACCAGAGACCCTGTTCCCTTCAGTTATTAGCAATTCATAATTTAACATGAGGACACACGTAAGAACTGGCAATGCTGCTCCATCTTAGGAACTCAGAGGAGATGCTCCAGAGGCCAACATTATCAGTTCAATGGAGAATAGTATCATTTTGCTCATAAAAGAGAGTATGAAGGTTCTTGAAGTCTTTGAAAGGAATGGCTTAGCACGCTTAGCTGACTGTTAAGGAAGCTATCTTTTGTCTACAAGAAATTTATACGTTTTCCTTCTAAATTTCACAAACAGAATGTTATTAGAAACAACAGAATACATTTACAGAAATGGCATCAGAAATAATTGACTATGTTATGTACAATGTCCTCTATTAATGAAATAAATGTGTATTTTATACGATATTTGGTCTTTATGAAAAAATAATATAATTACCAATATTCTAAGGATGAACAAAGAAGTTTACAATAACATGCAAGAAAAATGAGAAGAAAATGATCCAAATTGATGTTCAGAAGATTTCAAAATCTTCAGCAAAGTAATTTCAGAACTAATACATACTTAAAAGTGAAAGAAAGGACTATGATTTCACAATCGAAGACATACAAAATATAAAGCTATTATGATCTGAAGAGTTAATAAAAGAGAGATGAAAAGGGAGCTGATATTGGAACCTTAAATTTTTTCCTATCTGATATTTACTTTAAAGAGCTTTTCTGAAAAATTATCTCTTCTACTCTATCTCAAATTTCTGTGATGCATTGTCTTCTCTAGCACCATAAAACACATTCAGTCTTTACTCTGAACATTGGTTATTACTTATTAAAATTAATACATTGGAAGATTATAATATATTAGTTGTAACTCATTAGCTAACTCATGAAACGAACAGCCAGAATTGGTTGTCAAGCAGAATGTTAATTGCATTTAATAAATGTTAGCTTAATGTTGTTAAATGTGCCACATACATGGGTAAAGGCGTCATATCGTTCTGAATTTCCCGAGGGGGACATTCCCTTTGGAGACCTTTTGTTCTTGGGGCCTTGTGCTAGCACAGCTTCTGGAATTTCTAGTGATCTTATTTTGTGTCATGGTATTTCTTGGGGAAGGAGGGTTGGACAGTGGATTGAACATAAACAGTGAACTGCCCTTTACACCTTGCATGATAGCCTCAATATGCAACTGAAAACACTTCCCACATTTAACTGTTGAGCAACACTAGTCAATTTTGTGTCAATGATGCGATGGCCGAAAGACAGCAGAGAGAGCAATAATATGAGCTTTGGAAATAAACAGTTGACTTTTATTTTCCCCAAATTTCTTTTGTATGGGTAATACCTGTATGAGGGCAAAGATTTTCTTCAACGTGAACTAAAACCTGTATTTTTCATGAAATTTTAGTCCATTCTAAACATTATTCAAAATTTTTAGATCTTCCACCACCACCAGATCCCCCGCCAGGTCAGGGTCTCAGGCAGCAGATAGGCTCGAGCCAGCAGGCTGGTAACGTGGAAAACTCAACAGAGAGAAAAGGAAGCTCTCTGGAGAGACAACACGCATCCGCCCTAGAAGACACAAAGAGCTCACTGGATGGTCCAACTAGAACCTCCCTAGAGTGGCAGCGGCAAACGCAGGAACGGATAAGCTCCACAGAACGACAGGAAGAGACACGGAAAGCCCCACACAGACAAGGGGTCGGATCAGGTGTGTCCTGCACAGTCCCAAGAAAGTGTGGACTGTGACCATTTCTTTTGCTACCAGGTATTCTAGAAAGGGCAGTTGTTTAAGGGCATCTGAGAAACATTTGCCTTCGATCAGTAATGGAATTTGGAATTCCTTGGCAGAGTTTTCCAGTACATGCCTTAAGGCTGATTCCGATGGGCAGTGTTCCTCAGTCAACCTCTCCACAGGGCCTTTGATCTCCAGAGACTTGCAAGCTTCATCTAAACTGCTCAGTAGAAAATTTTATTTTTTGGCCTATTAATGTTTATATTGAGTACTTTAAAGATCGCTAAATTTAATCGTTTGTGTCAGTTTAATCTCTGCCTTCAGCAAGTTTGTTCATTTTGACTGAAGTAACCAGTCATTCGAAAGGAGAACTCACATCAAATAGGTGAATTCATTAAAATTACAAAGTTGCAGAAAAATGCCCCATCACAGACCCTCCAGTTAGATAAGGTTATACTGGGCGTGCACTTTCTCCAACTGTTAATCAGTTGATTGATTTAGTTGATTGTTAATGTGTCTATGGGAAGTGCTTTTTTATAAATCAAGCTTCCTGGAAATGTCACAGAAATAAATTTCATTGTTTGTAGTTAGATTTTTTTGGGGGGCGGGGGGTCGCGGGAGGTGGGGAGCCTATTTTATAAATGTATTTTCTGAGATACCTCTTCTCATGTCAGGATTCATTGAGTATTGAAACACACACATACACATACACACAATCTTTGAAAAAATATCTTTTCACTTATTCATTTGGACTTAAAGTGTTCTAGATAGGCCTCTCTCCATGCATTTCCGTAACTCCATTTTGACACAACTTGATGCTCAAGTTTTTGGAAAATGTCATTGGTGCAAGGGCCAGTAGATGACAATTTTAATATCTAGGTTTAGTGGAACATTTAGAAAGTTTACACCATTCAGGCTGTGAGAGAAAAATCATGTGCTTCTTGTCATTAGAGACTATGTAAGGGGAGAAATAGTAAATTCAGTTGGCATTAATCATAGAATAATAGCCCATACATAGAAAGAAAGTGAAAAACAGAGGGGATGGGGTGTGGAGTGGGAGCAGTGAGAATAAAGAGGGAAAGAAAAAACAATTTTTGAACTATTAAGTGATTATTTGTAACATATGTCATGAGTTATTTGTAGAGAGAACAATCTGTAAAAAAAAAAAAAAATTAGCATATTATTTATTTAAATGTGTGAGTTTCTCTTTTTCTTTTAAGGAAATACATAGTCCTTTAAATATTGTATTTCTGTCTCAAAAAGCAACATAAATTTTAAAAGCTTATTTAATTAACTAAGATATAGTTCTTTATTTAAATCAATTGAGAAAATGTTGCCATAATTTCAGCTGAAACAAAAACCCAGTTTCTTTAATCTTAATGGGAAAATTAAATTGGAGCCTCATTGAACTTTAGAAATTATTCTCAGATATGCTTTTGTTAAACAAACTGTAGTTCATTGTATTCAGCCCTCTTTTATAATGAATTTAAATTTTGCAAATAATATATAACATTGTGTATTTATCCCAAGATCTCTTTTCATTTAATTCTGCTTCAGTTCCTATTGTAGGAAATGTTGCTTGCACATAGAAATTTCTTTAATATCCGGTCCTGATTAAACTTCATAATTTTAATTTTACTAAAGAATGAAATGGTAAAGCAGGCCATTCACAGTGTAATGTTAGTTTGCCTCCATGTTGCTGTTCAACTTAGCCCTTGGGGTCTTTTTCTTTTTCAGAGGAGGCCTTGGTGCCCTATAGCAAGCCCAGTTTCCCATCTCCAGGCGGCCACAGCTCATCAGGCACAGCTTCTTCTAAGGGATCCACTGGACCTAGGAAAGCTGAGGTGTTGAGAGCAGGCCACCAGCGCAATGCCAGCGACCTTCTTGACATAGGATACATGGGCTCCAACAGTCAAGGACAGTTTACAGGTGAATTATGTAAGTGCTGTAGGTCATTTAAAAGGCTATTGTGATTCAGAAAGAATCTTGAGTTGATAACATTGCCATATTAAACAAATTTCAGGTTAATAGAAAATTTGCTCTGCTACGAAAACAATCAATTGCAATTTTCAGCAAGTTTGGTCATGACTTAGGCCATGGCTGTATTTATTGCTGTCCGTTTTTATAAATGTTTCTGCTATTTTAAGTTTGATTTATGCTATAAAAATTGTTTTAAGTTAGTCGATTAGTCTTAATACTTGTAAGTGAAATTAAATATAGTGTATTTGTCATTTTCTTTGCCTTTTTAACTGAACACAATAAAGAAAGGGAGACACTGGCCTTTTGGTAGTTTTAAAGAAACTCCTAAGGAATTCTTCATTTTCAAGTTGCTCTTCATTTATTTTTTAAATTTGGGTAGCCACCCTTAAAGAGTTGATCTTTGATTATTAATTAATTTGTAATATTTTGACTACAATAACATTTTATAAATAAATTTCCATTTATGAATGAAAACTGGCACAGTTAGTATAATTAATTTTCTAAATGTAAAATACTAGGTAATAGGGAAAGTTAAGAATGTCACAGCAAAAAATGTTGAGCTCCTTGTGTTAATTTCCTCAGGAAAGTTACCAATACAGCTTTTCATTATCAGAAATATATTTGTTGGATATTTTTAACTGCCTCTTTGAATTCTGTTTAAAAGCATTGCTGAGAAAACAGCCCTGTTTCTAATATTCTCAACCCCTTAACTGGTTATTGGACATGAGAAAGTAATCTGTCTTCCTAATCTATTTCCTCATCAGAAAAATAGCATTACCATTATCTTCACGTCACAGATTGTTTGGAAGATTCCATGAGATAATGAAAAGAGAAATAATTTCAAAACTGTTAATTTCTTTATTGATCTCAGTTGTCATTGTTGTTGGCTATTGCCAATCTATGATTAAGATTTGTTTATAATTTTAATTTGATTCATAACTACTTGAATTTTTCTTTACCTTCTTTTTGAAGTAATGACAGATGCACAAGAGTACCAAAATAGTTCTATTGGGTGTTTAAATTTCCAAATTCTGTAGTGTTTCTTTTACTCGTTGATTATCTCCTTCAAGTAAAATTACTTAAGTTCACAAACTCATCTATCTGAATACCTTATTTTCATTGATTATCTGTTTGCTTTGCTTTTTGTTTTGCTGGTCAAAAAAGTAGAATGCTTAATTTACATTTTATTTCTATTTTTTTTCTCTCTCTTTAGAGTAACTGAGAGGAGACATACAAAGCTGCTCTGAAGGACCATCAGGTCCGAACTCATGGAAGTGATGACACTAAACAGTGCAATGAACAATTTCTTTATTTATGTACTATTAAAAGAACTGTAAATGCAATGTAAAGACACACAGCCACACATATCCCACAGATATTTTAATTGTGTTCTTCTCTTAAGTACACCACCCACCTTAACTCTTTCTTGTCAGGAGTATATAAAAAAGAAAGAAAAGAAAACTCGCCCTACAGGAAGAAAAGGATTTTCCTCTGTATATAATTTCTTTTGTGCATTGCTATGCAAGCTCACTCTTTTTAGCTCTGTTCATATTATTGTCTGTTCTTATTGGTCTGTTGTACTATATGTGAATTAATAGGCTGTGGTGCCATATATTAACTTTTAATTGTGTAACTTTTATGTTTAAATTTTGCACTGCAATTTTATTTGGTGATAAGCACAAGTCTCTACTCCTCGTGACATGAAGAAAAAGACTGAATGTGAAGGGAGTTTCTGTACTGTAAGCTAGATTGGATAATGATGGTTGTAACAAATCATGTTAGATGGTTTTCAGTTGGGGCGTAGAAATAGGAAGATGCAAAGGAACAATGGTGTTGGCAAAGTCTTCTTTGAATATCAGGGACTGAGTCAATAAAAAATAGTAGAAAGGTGGCTTTTACTATTGACAAAAGCAGGGGTCAAAAAAAGTAGTTTGTCTTAGGACTGAATATGCATTAAAGTATGCAGGTAGCAAAGATGTAATAAATTTGCTTAAAAAAAGAAATTAAAGTTTTATTTAGAATCAATTTTGCCTGTCATTGTAATTGACCCATCTGAGAATTACAATAAGCAAGAGGAAATTAAGGTGTTTTGCAAGAGCTGTATTTATATTACAGTTTTTTAAAAACATTTTCTGAATTATCATAATTAAGCTCTCCAACTCATTAAGTCAGAATATAATGTGAAGTTCCCCAAGTAAATGAACAAAATGAACTCTAGAATATCTAGCAAATAGTTAAAGAAGCAATTTATTATTAGGGCATACTCGGGCTGTTTCCAAATATAAACTCTATTGCAATATCTTATTTCATCTTTCTAATACATGTACAGTACACACTAGAGGATAGAGCTGCATCACTTAAATTCATGACTTAAAAAATAATACAGTCTATATACAATTTGTGTTTTATTTGATTAAGAAGTGAAGTTTATGCCACCCAATGTATAGCCAAATTGTACGTGCTTAAAAAGCAGTGCTGAGAGTATGTTCAGTTCACAGTAAGTAGATTTATTGGAATAAATATTTTGTGGTACATCCTCAGAAATTGGCTTCCGACTAAAATACATTTGACCCATTTTGAATAAGGGAATTGAAAAGAAAAGTTTAAAAGGAGAAAAAAAATGCATGTTTATAAACTTTTTAAATAAAACCAGACCTTGTAAGTGGACATTAATAATTGTCCTGCCTCATTTGTTTTCATGACTTTGACAACAAGAAGTTCCTGGACATTGGTCATGTATGCTCAGAATAAATGTGACTTTGAAATATGTGTTAGCTACTGTACATGTATAGTCAGTCAAGTAGAAGAGGACCTTCCTGAAATTCCCACTTGTGACATTTTCCCATGTGTTTCCTACACAATCTTAAATTTTATTTCTGTCTATACTTTCTCAAATTTTTCCTATGATAAGTTCAGTTGTTGGTACTCTTCTAAAAATGTTCAACGTAATTAGGATCAGTTCTAAAATATGGGACCCTTCTGAGTGACAATTCGCACTCCATGCATTATTGGCTCAGTAACCAATTTATGTCATGTCGTTATAACAAAGGGATGACATGATTAAATATTTCCGTCTTTTTTATTCCCTGAGACTGCATCAGCACGGGCAAGTAGAGAACGTAATGTTCTTCATGGGCCCCACCAGCTTTACGGTACCATGTAATTTATTTCTTCACTGAAGAGAAAAGGAATTCTGAGACACAGTTATTAAACCCTTTATCAACTTTCTACCATCAGTGCCTGAATTCTAATGCAGTGGGATTTCTCTGGGACAAAGAGACTGAGGAAGATGAAAAGTTTCTGCCAAGAGTGAATACATACTTATTCACAACTCTAGGATGTGAGGACTTTAAAGATCTCTTTATGCAGTTCCCTACTTAACCTCTTTCTATTTAAAGGCAAACAAATTTTGAAGAGGTTTTGTGTTCCCTCTTTGTGTTTCTCTATGACCCAGTTTAGTCTAAAACCTTAGTTCATTATATATAGAACACATAGCCTTTGATCCCTGGTAACTGGCAGGTGTAGGTGATTAATAAACCAAGGCTTCAAAGTGAAGTATGCATATGCAGATGACTTTTGGAATAATGTGGGCATAGCATCATACCTTCCTGATTGTCTTCAGCATCTAAAAATTAACTGTTACAGTTAAAATTCTGTCAGTGCAGACCTTGTGGTTACTTGGAATGTTCTTTTAGACTAGTCCATGTTGCCTATTACACCTAGTTTTAAACACATTGGGCAGTCACATTATGCACTCAAAATATCACCCTCAGGTAGATTGAGGGCAAGATGAAATGCTGTAGCTATACAAAGGAATTCAGAAACATTATTAGAAATCAAAAGCCTTTGTCAACTTGCTACATGTAAAAAGCTACTAATCAGTGTAGTCAGATGTCAACAGAAAAATACAAATACCTATGAGAGCCACAGCAGTTTTTCATTTCATAGCCGATTCAATGAATGTGATTAGAAATTCACTGAGCTCACTCTTACAGGTCTACACGGAGGCCTGCATAAGGACTGCAAAAGGAAATCTGGGTGGGAGAGAATGTAATCTGATCTTGCACTCATAGGCAATGCTGCTATGTAGTCATGCCCAACACAAGCACAGCTTCATTCGTAACAGGAAAAGTCTTCCTTGGGAAAATAGCTGTATTGGTGCCCAAACTCAGGTATGCCAGTGTATGCAGGTGGAGTCGCCCTACCCCTCTTCCAGACATGTTCTATGAGACTTTTAAAATAAGGTGGGATAGTACAGGGGCATGAAAAGAATTGATTCTGTCACAGGATTTGAATTCAGTTCTACGGAGAATGTAGAAAATTCAAAACCAACATAAAAGGTATCACACAACCAAGAAAAGTAAAACCATTGCAAGTTTACTTGCTTTGAGTACAAAACAGATTTAATGGTGTTCTATGTCATAGTTTAATGCTCTCAGTATTTAAAGATGTTTTCAACAGGATTTGAATTGCAAGTCTGTAATGTGCTTTGATGGAACACCGCCCAATTTCTATTCAATAAATTTATGTAATTGTCCATTGACAATCTGATGATAACAGTACCATTGAACTCTAAACTGTGGTTTATCTTCGCTACTGGGAAGCAAGTGTGCATCCGTATTAAAGATATGCAGAGACATAACGTTCACTAATTTGTTCATCTGCTTCTGTCTATTGTTTATGGAATTACATGGCAAGAACTGTTGTAAAGCAACATGTCTCTCCACATTATTTTAGCGGTGAAATTAGTTCTGTTTTGCTTCTCTATAATGTGTACTTCAAATGAAACACCATCCTTTTTTTAAAAAACTGACGTTCAATTTACTAATTTTTTTAAAATCTCATAATTTCAAAGGCATTTGTTGTGATTTTAAAGTGTTGCAAGAAAAGGGATTTTGTGGCCGTGGGTAGACTTTTTATACTTTGTTTTATAGATGGATTTTTTTTTAACTGTAGTTTGTTTAAGTCACCAAGCAGTGTCCAAAATCTTAATGTGTTTCATTTGATGTTGTTAGATCAGAGAAGAAATTGGCATAAAATCGGTTAATAGTATTGTCAAAGAATTGTGTATTGTGTACTCACTGGGAAAAAATAAAATATATTCACATTTCAAATTTGTAGAAAAGCCATTTATGTAAAACAAACTTGTTTGTAGACATGCCAGAACAAGACCAGGTGCCACTTTTAGAACTCTGCATTAATATTTTGTGACTAAATGCATAATCTGTTTCTCACTCAGTTATGGTTTGAAGAGTGACAAATAGGAATTGGTGTTGACCTGTAGAAGTGACTAACAGACACTGATGAAGAACATAGCAAGCATTTGAAATATAGACCCCATTCTATCAGCACTGCTACTTTCCCCATACCATGAAGATCTTTAGACAGATTTAAAACAAATATCTTATTTTTGAAAGTATAAGTAAAGCAGAAAATTGAGGGAAAATGAATTTTTCTCAATTACTTTAGAAGAGCTAATTATAAATTTCTTTTATTTTGGATGTTTTATGTTGGATATTGAAAAGTTATCTCAGGGACTGAGGAGAAAAGAAAAATGCCCCATTTTATTACATTTTATAAATATTTTATTTTTTTTTACTGCTAAGTACAACTATAGGCTCAATTTTTTTTTCCAAAAATAAAGAGAGGCAATTTCTGTGTTCTTTAAAATAATAATACTAATGACAGGAAAAAGGAAAAAGATTATTGTTAAATCCTGAAACGCTCATTTAAAAATATTTTTAAAAATACAAGGTTTAGGACAACACATTTTAGCGTTTCATTTAATTTATTATTAATAAGGTGAAAAAAATAATATTACTATAAAGACAAATGACGTTGCATTAATGTAATACAGTAACAAAATATATATGATTAAAGATGAAGTATGTCAATATGATAAATGGTAGGACAATTATGAAACAACTGCTCCTTTATGGAATTTGTGTATAAAATGGAAAAAGTGTAAAATTATCAGAAAGGTTTATTAAAGTAATACACTACAATCCCTCGATTACTGGATATATTAGCTGGAGAAAAGATATATTAATGTTGCACAAAAGCGTTTGAACAAGAAATTATACTTAACGTCCTCCGTTTTTTAAAATGTGATTTTATCTCTTCCACAGAGGAGAGAAGCAGAGTTCACACTAAACTTCATTTCATGGGAAAGATGTGAAATAAAACTGTACAATAATACAAAACCAAGTTTTAAAAGTTCAAAACAATACTCCAGTACAAAAGCTAGCAGGGAAGGGAAGAGAATCTGTTATTTCCAAAAGTTTGTAAAGATTCTTTTCACTTTGATGAATTTAATGCAGTCTCAGTTTTGACCTTCAACTTCTTAGGCACAGACAAAAAGTCTGACATGTAAGAGCGCTGCAAAGCTGTCAAGAATCCCAAAGACAGATGCAAGACAATTATCCAGCTGTGTGTTTAATATGAAAAACTAGGTGACTGGTCTTTGCATCTTCCAGTCAAAACATTTTCTCCTTGCGGTGGTTGAGCTATAAGAGAAAATAAACAAACACAAAAAAAACCAGCTGGGCACTGTGGCTCAGCCCTGTAATCTCAGCACTTTGAGAGGATGAGATGGGTGAATGAAGCCCAGGAGTTTGAGATCAGCCTGGACAACATGGCAAAGCCCCGTCTCTACAAAAAAAAAAAAAAATGCAAAAACTAGCCAGGCATGGTGGCACGCATCTGGAGTTCTACCTACCAGGGAGACTGAGGCAGAAGGATCACTTGAACCCGGGAGGTCCAGGTTGCAGTGAGCAGTAATTGTGCCACTGCACTTCAGCCTGGGTGACAGAGTGACACCTTGTCTCAAGTAAATAAATACATACATACATAGAAAAAGAAAAAAGAGAAATACATGCATATTTCCAAGATATCTGATTATCTGTTACCAAAATATTATCAAGATTTATATACGCATGTATTGCAGATATCTTAGTAATCAAGGAAAGCTACCTTTGTGAGTCAAATAGAATGATCCTGTGGCTCATGTCAATATTCATAACCAGAAATTTGCAGGCCACTGCAACTGTTCTTACACCGTAGAACCACAGCATCCTTCACCTATAAAATTCCTTGATGGATAGAACCTCTGGGTCATAGACAACATTTTTTTGGACAAATTTTAGAAAATGTTTTTCTGGACAACACTTCTGAGTAATTTGTTTCTAACAAATCTGGGTTTTTGTTTTTTTATTCATTTACTTTGCAAGCAAATTTTGAGACACTGTGCTAAGAATTAAATATTCAGATAAGTAAAAACAGCAGTAACCTTTGCCTTCATAAATAAATAATATATTCTGTTAATTCCTTCCCTGATTTCTTGCCTAGAAATTTTTGATGAATGTTTTGAAGCCAAGAGCCAAGAGCCAATAAGCAAGACCTTCAAATAGATTTCCAAGCAGTAAAATTTGTATTAGCTCCACTCAAACCCTCCATACCCATCATAAAATCTATGTTCTAGTCTTTCTCAAAAGGAGTCTACAGGATTTTAATGGTATTTTTTTTAAACGATGATGACACTGAAGTTCCACAGTTGAATATATGAAGAAATTTCTTTACTGCTTGAATCCTTTACAACTCTGTTCAAATCTTATATGACATAAAATCCTCTGTCCTGGAGCATCCTTAGGAAACAGGACTATGTAAAATCCACTTTGAAATATAGTCTCCTAGGAAGTATCATGCTTTATCCTGCCCCTAGACTCTCTATTAGTGGCCCCAAAGGCTTTGCATGCCATGTCTTACTGTGGTCTTTTAAAAATCAATATTAAGTCATGGGAAAGAATCATTCAAATTCTAGGTATACTGTGCAGATGATAAAAGAAAAGTGCAGTGAGAGATTCATTAATTAAATTATGTTTCCAAGCCTTATTTGAGATCAGTGCTCAGTCCTGCAGCAACAGGTATGATTGCATCGTGTTCTTTAGTTTTTCTACAATGCTTTTGTGTATTGTCAGCTCTTGAAATCATTAGGCTAAAACTAAAGCATGGGCCGGGCGTGGTGGCTCACGCCTGTAATCCCAGCACTTTGCGAGGCCAAGGCGGGTAGATCACGAGGTCAGGAGATTGAGACCATCCTGGCTAACACGGTGAAACCCCGTCTCTACTACAAATACAAAAAACCAGCCGGGCGTGGTGGCGGCACCTGTGGTCCCAGCTCCTCGGGAGGCTGAGGCAGGAGAATGGCGGGAACCCGGGGGCGGAGCTTGCAGTGAGCCGAGCTCGTGCCTATGTACTCCAGCCTGGGCCATAGAGCAAGACTCTGTCTCAAAAATAAATAAATAAATAAATAAATAAATAAATAAATAAATAAAATAAAAATAAAGCATGGAAATATACCTACTATCTCCTCCCACCCCTAGCTACGGACCTTCAATCAGATTTCAAAAGTATAATATATTTTGAAAGATTTCACAAAAAGATAATTTTTTAAAAGCTACTGTCTGATTATTAATAAGTTCTACCTGAAGTGATACTTAAAATAGTAGTGAGTAACACGAAGTGTAGGAAAAGGGGGCTTATAGTTTCTCATTAAGAGAGATAAGTACCAGTGGAATTTGAAATACAGCTAACTAGTAATGACGAAAATTCATATATTTAGAAATGGTTAAATATAGAAGTAAAAAGGGAAGACCAGGATAACCATTACATGAACTTTCACTGGCTATGAGGACAAAAGAAGTGAGAGAAGTTAAAGTGGGATGTGAGAAGTAAGAGTTTAAATTTACTTGATTAATTTTGAATGATGGTAGACTGATGCAATCAATATATTAACATGTCCCAACATAGGTAATGTGAGAACAGTTACGGATGGGCAATGAATGGTTATTCTAATGAAAAAGAGGGAACAGACAAATGGTGGCAGTCTGAACAAAAGACACACTAGAATACTATCTATGCAACTTAAGAGAAGGAACTACAACATTCTCAATAACTGTGCAAGCATCTCTTGTGCAAATAACCACCCACCAAGAATTAAGACACTGTTTCTATCAATGTTGGTGATGCTATGTTTTTCTATCTTATACTACTACTATACTAAAAATGTATAAAACAAATCCCATATACTTATGACAACAGAGTGTACATTTAAAGAAATATGTGTGTTAAATGTCCATAGGAACGAATTCCCACTAAAATCATTTGAATAGTTACTATTTAAAAGTTGAAGCTCATGCACAAAGATATTTTAGATTTGTTCTAATATTCCAAGTAAAAAGAATTATAAAACTTAAAATGTAGTAAGTAGCCAAAAAATGTATTAGGAGATACACACATATATGCATACTCATGCACATATACAAATATAGAAATGTACAGACGTAAAAATAATTTTCATTCATTAGAATCCATCCAAGATAGGATGGGGACGGAAAATATCCATATTTGCAAAGTATGGAAAAAGGGGAACCTAACAAGAACTATGGGGATTGAGACAAATATCATAGGCTGAATAATACTTCAAATAATCTCTATTTCTCCTAGGCAAATTACATGGGTGCATTTACATGTATACATATGTATACATACACTTATGTACACATGCAGAGTCATCCTTCAAGATCCACAAAGGATTGGTTCCAGAATTCCTACCAAAATCAGTGGATGCACCTTAAATAAAACGGTGTAGCATTTGCATATAACCTACGAACACCCTCCTCTATACTTCAAATCATCTCTTCATTACTTACAGCATCTAACACAATGTAAATGCTATGTAAATTATTTTATACTACATTATAATTGGTATTATTTTTATTGTTGTATTTTTATTTTTTATTGCAGTTTGTTTTCAAATGTTTTCCATCTGTGGTTGGTTCCATCTGAGGATTTGGAACCTGTGAATATGGAGGCCTGACTATATATATTTTTATTATACACGTCACATATATACATACATATGTGCATTTATGAAGAAATCGATATTTTGTTGTTAAAATGGCCAAATGTTCCTTTTAAATAGATGAACACATATTGTATACATAGTATTGTGGTTGGCACAATGCAGTTGGGGGCAACCAATTACATTTAATGTGATCATGTTATAAACTAGTTGGGGTGACATAAGGCATAGAGTGAATATTATTTTAGAAGTAGAAAGGGAAGAAAACCATATAAAATTTAAATTGTTGCAGAAATCAATTTTGGGAGACGACAAGTGGAAGAGAGCATTGAGGATTGTTGTGGTCAGGTGAAATGTCAGTGATAAAAGGAATTGACATTGGCCTTGAATGAGATTAATTAATAGAAAGAAAATTTAGAGGAGATGAAGCAGACACAATATAGTCTCTAGCCAACAGGCAACTGTAGTCTAATATGGGAACCAGTCACTTGAACCAACATTTGAATTCAGGAGTATCCAAGATATGATAAATAAGCAATATACCATTGTAGTAGGGTAAGGAAGGTGGACACCTCATTCAGACTTTAGGAGTCAAGCCAGGCATTACAGACTGACTAACACTGTAGAGAGTGTTTATTTCTTCCAAACAAAGAAGTTAAATGAAGGTTCAACTTTCCCTGTACAAAAGCACTGGTTCATAAGGCAGCACAGTATAATTAAACAGTCAATAGCACATGTGTTTAGAAAACAACAAGGAATACAATGAAGAAAAGGATGAATGGGGTAAAAAGAAGCAGACTAATAACACCTAGAGTGAATAAAGACCTGAAGGAATACAGGGAAAGAGAGTATTTTGTCCACTTTGCACGCTCCTGTTTTCATTCTGAGCAGATAAGGACATCTCATCCTCAAAGGGGATTTGTGCTTTTGGAAATGAGAACAGTCCATTGTAGCCTCAAATTCTACATATCCACGTTTGCCATGCATGCAGTAAGAGTCAAAATAAAGAACAATATAGAAGACTAAATCTGCTTAAAACAAATATCTGCCTAAAATAAATATCACAATTATGATAGAGAGTGAAATATTTCCACTTACAAAGTATGCAGTTTCATGTAAACAACAGCAGGAAATACCGGACAAAACCAGAATGACACCAATTATGATGAGCATAATCACAAGTGGGTCACAGTAACTTTCTACACATGTGCAATTGAATGCAGTGGAGCCAAACCAGACGCCAGGGCGCAAACGGGAACTGCATTAGGGAAAACTAAGAACAATACCCAGTGATGATAAATCCTGCAACAATAAACTGTCTGAGAACCAGCTGTATTCAAGGAGCACAAATGAATCTATATCCTGCAAAGAATAGAATAGAAATGAATGCAAACCAAGGTAACGGTGTGCAGTAAAACTTAGTAGGCAAAAATGGAATTCAAAGCATAACTTGGTCTTTCCAGCTTTCCTCTCACCTATTCTGCCTTCTACCAGGACCCTAGTGAATTGTTAATTATCTACTATTAAAGATGAAGAACAGAAATCTTAAAAACATGAAAAATAATTAAAGCATAAGACAAAGTGTGGATAATTATGAAATGGCAAAATATAATTAATCATCTATTCCCTGCAAATGTCTCTTCTGAAATGACTCCATAGTTTTAAAAAATGCACAATAACTTTAATTTTGTAACACCTACATGCTCTCACAGACACACACATACAAAGTGTGCAAAAAATCCTTGCTGACAAAATAAACTTGTTATGAGACTTAGGGGCAATACTCAGCATACACTTGAACATGGATGTGCACGATAAGTTCTCTAGGCATGAACTATGCCTGCTCAACATTCTCTTTGACATATTTCTCTAGTTATAGCTTGTCATCAGGGATTTAGTTTAAATTTAGTGCTATTAGAAGTATTTTTTTTCCCTTGAAGACATGTATTTTTATTTTTCTAACCTTTTGAGGCTCAAGAGACCATTTCCAAATAAAGATTGCAGGGGATTTAAAAATATACAGCACTAAAACGCCATCTCTTATACTCTCCTTGCAATTGCCAGTTTCTGACAGAACACTGAATTGAGGGGTTGCTGAAATATTGAACTGATTTGAATATACTGACACCCACTGAATTATTTTAGCATATTAAGTTGAATGGCATTGCAACTTTTCATGTTAAATCATCTATTCCATTAGAGTAACACCCTATCTAAGAGCCCAAAGTCTAAATATATTGAATAAACTAATTAGTAGTAGAAACAGAATAGAGGGCATCGAAAACACGTGTAGAAACTACTAGGCATGCAGTTGTTGAACAGTAAGTTTTAGACTTAAACCCATGTAAGAGTAAAACATCAAAGCATCACTTTACTTTTGTCTAAATAAATATGAAATTGCCCTGAAGAGGCAAACATATTTGTTCTGCTAAAATCTCAAATACACAGAAATTTATCAGGAGAGCCTCTGTAGAAAAGTTGGGTAAGACAGTAGCACTATCTTCCACCACAGCTTTGCAAAAGTCTGAGGACTATTTTTCAAATAGACCATTTGGTAATGTAAATCTTTTTCAAAGGCTAAGAATTGTAGTCACAGTAAATATTATCTTATCCAAGGCCATCTTATTGGTGGTGTTAAAGTGTGAACAGTAGACCAATATTTTTTACTTGGAATGGTCAATCCACGTAAGCAACATATACTTAGGGAGTAGATTGAGTCAATATTTTCCTGGGAGAAAATACCGGGATCATCTTAAGCATTTATCAAATGCCTGAGTACTGTGTTTAATGAAAAAAATTGCCTTTAAGATAAAAATGGGGCCGGGCGCGGTGGCTCAAGCCTGTAATCCCAGCACTTTGGGAGGCCGAGACGGGCGGATCACGAGGTCAGGAGATCGAGACCATCCTGGCTAACACGGTGAAACCCCGTCTCTACTAAAAATACAAAAAACTAGCCGGGCGAGGTGGCGGCGCCTGTGGTCCCAGCTACTCGGGAGGCTGAGGCAGGAGGATGGTGGGAACCCGGGGGGCGGAGCTTGCAGTGAGCTGAGATCCGGCCACTGCACTCCAGCCTGGGCCACAGAGCAAGACTCCATCTGAAAACTAAAAATAAAAATAAAAAATAAAAAAAAAGATAAAAATGGTTCCTGAATGTGCTCCCAGGAAAGATCTTATCTCTAAAGAAACTCAGCTTATGCCATGGAATATGTATTTCAATCTGTTGAGCCCACCAGAAGTCATCCAATACACTCTCAAAACAAACAAACAAACAAAAAGCAGCTCATCAGTTGAAAGAGTGAATCTAAGAGTCTCCATTCAGATGTTCATGATTGTGCACACTAGGTTTGGTACAGTGACTGCTCAACAATTCTCTGGAAGCAAGGCTGCACTCATTAACAATTATTCTGGTTTATGTTTACTATAATAAGAGAATATGCATCTATTTTTTCTAATAATTTGTCCAAATTGTTAAGGTTCATATTCAAAAAAGGTATAAATTTTAAAAATGTATACAATTTTCATTTAAAAATTGTCATTAGACTACTCCTTGTATATCGGTTAATACTTTGGATGCAAGAAATAATCTGCCCCAAAGATACAGGTTTAAAACTATAGACTTAATAATACAAGCTGTCAGGGGTAAATATTTCCAGGGTGGTTGCAATGAATGAGTTCAAAACAAAATAAATGTAATTAGTTATGAAATAATGTTGCCCAAATTTTATTCACCTCTTTTGACTAATTTCTTCAAGACAAAAGTGTTGCATTGAATTTTAAAGCTATCTTCAATTTTTTCATAATTTAGAGATATTGAAATGCCTTAGCAAAAAATGTGTAACAGTGAGAGCATTATGACAGTGAAAGAGATCCAACTTAACTAACTCCACTTTGCCTTTAACCTCTAAACTGCCCTTTGGTCATGCCCAGGCATGGGCCACGTTAACTTTGGGAGAAATTTATTTTATAGTTTAAATGGTAATAGCCCTTCCCCAAACTAAACTGCCTTGTAAAGCTAATGAAACACCATGAGGTTTGGAGGATGAAAGAGGCCTGAATTCTGCTAAGATGTAGGCATAGTTAAATGATTAGCAGTCATTGTTCCAGAGGGGACAAGATTTGCAACTTCCCATTACTCCTGTAAATATTACTAATGTAGAACCTAAGATTGGGCTATTTAGATATTGTATTAGTCTGTTTTCACATTGCTAATAAAGACATACCCAAGACTGAGCAATTTACAAAAGAAAGTGGTTTATTGGACTTACAATTCCACATGACTAGGGAGGCCTCACTATTATAGTGGAAGGCAAGGAGGAGCAAGTCATATCTTAACATGAATGGCAGCAGGCAAAAAGAGAGCTTGTGCACAGAAACTCCCATTTTTAAAACCATAAGATCTTGTGTGACCCATTCACTCTCACGAGAACAGCACGGGGAAGACCTGCTCCCATGATTCACTCGTCTCCCACTGGGTCCCGCCCACAATATGTGGGAATTATGGGAGCTACAAGATGAGATTTGGGTGAGGACACAGAGCCAAACCATATCAGGTGTCTTTTCAGGCTTTTGCATTTATGGACATTGGAGATTATTTTGGTGAAAGCTCAGAAAGAAAAAGAGAAGAATTGAAGAGAAAGCCTCCATTTTCATAGAGATACATAAATAATCATGAATAGAATGTTCATAGAAATATGGACATTAAGGGTCAGTCTGACAAGATCTCAGACAGAAATGAGGAACAGATTATTGGAAACTGGAGGAAAGGTGATCCTTGTTATAAGATGACAAAGAAATTGTCTGAATTTTGTTCATGTTCTAGTCATTTAGAAATCTCTATCTATGAGGAGCCAAGCTGCTCCTTCAATGCTCTGCTTAGAAATCTCCTCAGCCAAATGTTTAATTTCATCACTCATATGTCCTACTATTCTATTCACAAAATGGTAGAACAATTGAGTGATGAAATTAAGTGTCTGGCTGAAGAGATTTCTAAGTAGTGTTGAAGAAGCAGTGTGGATCTCCCTTATGGCGTATAGCAAAATATGAGAGGACAGATTAATTAAAGAAAAGATTGTTAAACAAGAAGGAACTAGAATTTGAAGAATTTGGAAACTTTTCAGCCTCTTCAAATTGCAAAAATGAAAAATTTATTCTGAAGTGAACACTAAGGGCGTTGCCTAACAACCATTTGATAAGGAAATCAACAATGGTTGAACCATGAATTTAACCAACTACTTGAGCAGAAGCCAGGATTCCACCAGCAGAAATACTGCCTGCTGCAATTAAAGGAAAGAGAAAAAAATAGGATAGAATGAAGGAAGGTTGAGAACATGATTATCCTTCAAGAAAATAAAAAATGACCCTGCAGGCATTTTAGAGATCATCAAGGTCACCACTCCCATCATAGACTAAGGGGAAGTCTGCTTTGTTCTTCATTTTAGTGGGCCAGGCAGCCACCATGAAAAGCCCCAGGGGCAGCGCTCTCCCCAAGATGGTATGAGCCGGGTCAGCCCACAAAGCAAAGGGGAAGGGCTGCTGAGGCTATGCTGCTGCCTCAGTGGCCCTGGAGAGCAGAACATCAAACAAAAAAACAATGGCTCTCAAGCCCTAAGAGCTTTTGGAATTTGTCTGGCTAAGTTTTGGACTTGTTTTGGACCCATCACCCTTGTGTTCTTTCTGATTTCTCCCTTGTGAAATGGGGATGACTGTCCTATCCCTGTCCCACCACCGTATGTTGGAAGCACCTAACTTGTATGCTTTCACAGCTTCACATCTGAAGAGGAATTTTGCCTTAGGGTGAATTGTATCTCAGGTCTCACCCATTTAAATGTTATTTAGATGAGATATTGGGCTTTAGACTTCAGAGTTGACACTGGAATGAGTTAAGACTCTGGAGGCTGTGGGTTGAAATAAATGTATTTTACATGCAAAAAGAATGTGAATTTTAAGCTATGCACTAAATTATGTCTCCTCAAAATTCGTATGTCAAAGCCATAATGTTGCTGTATATTGAAATAGGAAGTTTAAAAGATAATGAAATTTAAATGACACCATTTGGGTAGCAGTCATAATTTGAAGGAATTAATGGCCTTACAGGAAAAGGAAGAGAAACAGATCTCTCTTTCTTCATGTGCAAGCACCTAGCAAATGCCATGTGACAAAAAAAAAAGATAACCATAAAATGACCACTCTCTTTCTGACTTGTAGGGATCAGTTACTGGTTGGTCATTTTCTGTCTAGCCCACTAAAACGAAGGACAAAGCAGACTTCCCCTGAACCTGCGATGGGAGTAGCAGTCCTGATGATCTTTAAAATGTCTGCACAGTAATTCTTTTATTTTCTTGAAAGATGATCATGTTTTCAACCCTCCTTCATTCCATTTCTGGCTTGCTTAGACAAGCCAAAAAGGGACTAGAATTTGAAGAATTTGGAAAATTCTGTTCCACTGGTCTATGTGTCTGTTCCTGTTCTTGTACCTTACCAGAAACTGACCCTGTTGGACCTTGATCTGAAACTTTTAGCTTCCAGAACTGTGAGAAAATACACTTTTGTTGTTTAAGACACCCAGTCTATGGTATTTTGTTATGGCAGCCCTAGCTGACTAGTACAAGTCTCATTTTAAAATTTTAGATACTAAGAAGAGAAAAAACAATTCTACTTCTTCATCTTAGTACAGTCTATCTAGATTTTGCCAATGAAAAAAAATCTATTAGTTTAGCTCAGAAGCCTGGGTTTGAGGAACAGGGGAGAAGCAGGAATCAAATAATGCACTGCACTGGCATTATAATGCACTGCTACTCTCTCTTTTTCTTTAAGTCAGATAACAAATGGTGCTACTATAGGACTCTCGGTGAAGACTATTGTCATTATTCAAATAATTTGGCAGTAGCTTTTCTTCCCCACCACCAGTTGCCAGGACAACTTGAGTATTGATTACTATCTTTTCACTTCTGTTAGTTTTCTTAGCTGTCTCTTCTGAGTTTGCTGAAAAATGTTCATAAAGAGATAACGTATATGAGTGGGTGAGTGCACATGGACATAGGAAAGTGAGATGCTTTTTTACGTACACTAATCTTACCCATGATTGTTTATTTATTTTTTATAGTAACCAGTAACCCTCTAGTTCTGTTTGGATCTTACAAATTCTCTGTAAGAAGCAGAGCTGGCCTCCACTGTAGGATTATCTATGGGCTTTTAAGGTACATGGTACCCCAAGATTGTCAGGCAGAGCAAAAATTATGTATAGAAATTGATAACTCCTCTTTATGTCTTAAACTATAATGCCTAGATTTAGCTGCAAGAAAGAGACATGTTTTCTTTTGTAAAGAAACAAGCCTATTCTTAATTTTCCAATTCTTATTAAAGAGTAATAAGTCTGGGTGTGGAAGACATAGAAACTTTCTCTAATTTTGACTGTACTACTAACTAGTTGGACAGCTTGGGACACTGTCCTTTAACTCATCTCAGCCTCATGGATTCATTAAATAAATACTAATCATGGACTCACTGCATGCCATATGTTGTGGAAGGCTATAGAAAGAAAAATAAAACAAAATAAAAACAACAACAACGAAAACCTAAATGTTCCATGTTCTAGAGGAACTTACGACCTTGTAAAATAAATAGATGTAAAACAAATACATCAGGGTAACCCCGCTGACATCAACCTGGGAATTGCAACCCGCCTGGATGTGAAATGTATGGTCAGTGACCACTACTCCCGGTGTCCAAAACATGTGGATTCTTTAGTAGTAAAGAAAAAGGACGAATGATTTGTGTTTCAGTCCCAAAGAAAACCGAAGACAGAGGAGAAACGTAAAGGAGGAGCTAGGCTGTATTGCCATTTTGGTTCCATAGGACCATAGGACTGGATTTGTGCTGCAGTCGGAAGAGACTAAAGTAGGCAATGATGTTTTCACTTGGAAGCAAAGTGCGATTTTGTTGCTTCGGTGCTTTGGCAGTTTTGGGCTGCACTAGGTTTCAATACCCAGATCGGGACAGCATTTCTCCAAAAGGAAAAAAGAAACTTTTGTAGCAGGTAGAGCACGCAGGCAAAATACTGATTAGAATCAACAGCCACTCCAGCAGATAGTGAAGTTGACCAAAAGAGACCGGAGGCTAAGACAGCCACTGTGGGAGGCAGAGTCTCATCCTTGTCCTGTGTAATGCCCAGTATATTTGAGAGATAGGTGGTTTGTTTCTCCAGGAATTGTCTTTATAAATGTGGTGAGAATTGAGGTAGCAAAAACGAATATTAATGCTAATACAACCTTAGAGTCTATGGAGCCCAAATGGGGACATGCAGGTTGTATACAAAATTATAATGAACATGTAACAAGTATCTGATGAATGTGGATACAAATGGCAATGAGGACACGTAATAGTATAGAATTAACTCATGGAGAACCTAAGGAAGGATTCAACAAGAAAGCTATGGTCGACCCTTCTCTTGAAAGTAGAATAAAACATTTCCAGATAGTGAAAGAGAAGACATTCATTTCAAAAGGGCCAGAATATTTAAAAATGTGAATATAGAAAGATGGCCTCATGAGAAAAGTTTAAAAACAAGAAAGAAAAGGATTAATCAATAGGGAGTAGAGATAGATTGTATCTAGTAGAATATATAGTCTTTGCATTGGCGTGGGGGAGAGCTTCAAAACAAAGCCCAAAAGTAGAGGTGTGACCTGATTTAAAGGTCTTTCTGGATATATTTATAAGGTTTTGTTTTTTGGTTCTCAAAACATGGAATACATTGACTTTTTTGTTTTTGTTTTTGTTTTGAAATGAAGTCTCACTCTGCTGCCCAGGCTGGTGTGCAGTGGTGCCACCTTGGCTCACTGCAATCTCCACCTCCAGAGCTCAAGCGATTCTCCTGGCTCAGCCTCCCAAGTAGCTGGGATTGCAAGCATGTGCCACCATGCCCAGCTAATTGTCTAATTGTGTGTGTGTGTGTGTGTGTGTGTGTGTGTGTGTTTAGTAGAAATGGGGTTTCACCATGTTGGCCAGGCTCTTCTCGAACTTGTGACCTTAAGTGAGCTACCTGCCTTGGTCTCCCAAAGTGCTGGGATTACAGACATGACCCACCACATCGGGTCCTCTATTTTAAGTTAAGCTTTTGTAAAATCCCTTGTTAATAATCCCTAACATTCTATAACATACCTTTATTTGACCTTTTGCAATTTTTAAGCATAGTAATAAACTTTCTGCTAGCTTCCCTGAAACTCAGTGAATCTAGAAGTTGCCTCCTTCCTCCTCCCTCTCCTCTCTCATCACAATCAATGCTGAGATTTTGGCCCTGTAAAGATGAATATAACAGAAAGCAACTACTACTTAAGGAAACGGTATCTGTGATATATTCAGCATCGAGGAGGTAGGATGGCATGAGCAAAAGACCCAGAGGCAGGAAATCGTGTCCAAGTCCTGTCACAGGTGAGCCATGTAGCCTCACATTACTCATTCTCTGGGCTCAGGTCATCAAGGATAAGCTAAAATAATGAATGGAACTAGTGAAATTCTAGAATTCCTTCTAGTTTTATGATTATTTGTTGATTTACTTCCTTCAGCTTTTTCAAGCATGAGGACACACTATAGCTGTATTTTTTTTTTCCAACTACAAAATATCTTTAATGCAGACAACATTTAAAGACACTATAAACATTATAAAGTCAAAGGAGTGGCTTTATCAAACCATAAGAGAATGGACCTATTTCTCCACATCCTCCCCAGCACCTGATGTTTCCTGACTTTTTTTTTTCTTTTTTTTTTTTTTTAGTTTATTTATTATAGCTGTATTTTCAAAGGACTGATAGAATAATATTTATTGGAGGAAAAATCAATGCAAAAATCCTTTTTAAAAATTTAAGAGATAAATAGATCTGTAACTTAAATTTATACTCCTTGTCAACTAACGATTTAGCCATAAAGAAACCTATTAAATAATACTCCCCTTAGTTTGAGGCCCTCTATTTCCATTAATTCAGTCTCTTTTATTCCACTGTCAAAAGTTTTTGAAGTTTTGGGCTTTGGGTATCTCTCTTGTTTCCATAAGAGGACATTTCTACTCATTAAGCTTGGAGCTGCAGCCCTCATGTTCCTAGACAGTCCGAAATATCTTTAAATGTCTTTCAGGCATGACTGTGCTTATAAGAATGAGGAGGTTTTGCAACTAGGGTCAGGGAAATAATGACCTCTCTGCCATTTATCATCAATAGAGCCTTGACAATAGCCCATGTAGGCAGGTGCTGGACACGGATGCCAAGTCAGGCTGCTCCACTAGCTTCCCGCCTTTGTTGGTGATTGCTTTTCTTGGACCATTTCCTTTATTTAATTTTGTCAAGTTCCTAAAATTAAAGAAGATATTTGCTGCTGTTGCGGGTGAGATCAGCCCACTTGTCAAACAAAGTAGTTGTGAGATTTTGGAGGAAGCGTCTCAGTGCTGGGGACCAAACGCCACAATGTTCACTGATGGAGGAAATCTTTATTACTGGGAGTACAGAGCATGCTATTGTTACAGGAGCGCTGTGACATTTTTCTAACTGGATTGCATCTGCACTTTTAAAAGACTGACAACCAGAGTATCACTGGAGATAATAGGATCTGGGACTAGAAAGCCTTCATATTTTATTAGGGCTACACTGATTCCATTTCTTTAAGTCACTGGAGTGTTATTTTACATTTCAGTGTCTGCATAACTGCATTGTCTTTGTTTCTCAGTTCCATTAAGAATTCCCTGGCATATCAAGGCTAGTGAATGTCAGTGAAGATAACTATCAACATGTAAAATACTTCCAGCTACAGGAACGTGTGGCTTGAAAACAATTAAATGAACAGGCCTTTCTGTAATAAGTGGGAGCGAAGGGAGGACAAATTAACTCCAACTACTCGGTGAGTATGTCAGATTTAATCTGAGTTTTGATTGTGTATAGACATAGACATTCACTGCAGATGGTCAAGAAACTGGAGAGAGTTCCAAGGAATTCTAAGGGCTACATAAACCAAACGAGAGACTGACAACCTGTATCGCAGAGAGCCTTTGTATCAACCAGCCTCAAGATTATTGAAGAACTTGGGAAAGGATATAATCTGAATTGGAACCATGAACACATCTTGCAATGAAAACTTAATTTAATAACGTGATTGGAACTCTATTTCAGTTGTCTATTGTTATACAACAAGCCACAGTAAACTTGCTGTTTTTAAGGCAACAGTTTATTATCTTTACTTGTCCTGTGAGTGGCACCTAAGATCATGGTCAGGTTGGCAGGCGCAGCTGGCTAAACATACCAGAGATCATCTTCAATCACAGGTTTATCATCTGCCGGAGACAGACAACGTTTAGGGCCCCCCAGGCATTTTTTCACCTATGCTTCCTCTTTACGTGCCAGCTGGGGCTTCCAAAGAACATGGTGGTGTCATGAAGCTCACTGTCCCTTGAGCAAGTGTCCACGAGACCAAAGTAGAACTATGGCGTTCTCATGACACAGCATCAGAAGTCGTGCAGTTTACATCTGTCACGAACGATTTGTTACGAGTCACGGGGTCAGCCAAGATTCAAAAGAGAATTACACAAAGGCAAGAAAACCGAGAGGCTTTGCACTTTGAGACCCGTCTTTACAGAACCACTACCAGAACTTTATTACCGTGCTAGCTGAGGGAATGTGTGTAGTTTACCGTGAGCCAAGCACAATGCTCAATACTTGTACATGGATTTTCTGTTTCGATATTTATAATAATCCAGTGAATTCGGTTTTGTTATTGCCTTTGTTTCGCAGAAAGAAATAATGGATTCAAATATTTACTGCACGGCACTTCCGTGGCAGGCTGTGGTGACAGAACTCCAAGACGCCTCCGTGATCTCTGCCCCAGGGCGTTATTCTCCCGCCTCTATGCTGTTTGACAAAGGATTTTGAAGATTTAACTAAGTTTTTAATCAGTTGACCTTAATATATGGAGCTTATTCAGGTGGGCCTAACCTAATCACACAAACTTTTAAAAGTAGATTTCTTTTTTCTAGCTAGTAGTGGAGGGAAAATCAGAGCTGCATAAAGCACACGAAGGATTCTAAGGTCCACTATTGACTTTGAAGATGGAGGAGTTGTGCAAAGCCTATCGAGCATTCTTAGGAGTTGTGAGTGACCACAGGTCGAGAGCCAACAAGGAAATAAAGACTTCATTCCTGCAATCACAAAGAACTGTATTCTACCAACAGCCTGAATGAACTTTGAAGCAGGCGTATCTCCAGAGCCTCCAGACAAGAGCTCAGCCCAGCCTCCACTTTTAATTTGGCCTTCTGAGCCCCTGAGCAAAACAAACAACAAACGAACAAACAAACAAAAAACTAGTTGAGTCCTCCTGTGCCCAGACTTCTGACCTACAGGACCATGAGCAGAGCATTATATTACAGAGCATCACAGAGCCATAAGTTATACTGTTTTAAGTCACCAAGTTTTGGTAATTTTTTACATAGAAATAGAAGACTACTTTGATATTTGTGGGACTTTTCTTGCTGTCATATCCTTGCTAGACCTCTATTTTAGTTTGTTTTTTTGTAACAAAATACTTCAAACTGGGTGATTTGCAGGTAATATTTGATATAGTGTCTCACTCTGTCACCCAGGCTAGAGTGCAGTGGTGCAATCTCAGCTCACTGCAACCTCCGCCTCTCAGGTTCGAATTATTCTCCTGCCTCAGCCTCCAGAGTGCCTGGGACTACAGGTGTCTACCACCACGCCCGGCTAACTTTTGTATTTTTAGTAGAGATGGGATTTCGCCATGTGAGCCAGAGTGGTCTCGAACTCCTGACCCCAGGTAATCCACCCACCTCAGCCTCCCAAAATGCTGGGATTACAGGCACAAGCCACCGCACCAGGCCAGAAATTTATTTTTTATAACTTCTGGAGGCTGAGAAGTTCAATGTCAGTTGTCTGGTGAGGGCTGCATCCTCCAGGAGGAGGAACACTATGTCCACACATGCTGAAAGGCAGAAAAACAGCAAGAAAAGCTCTTTGATAAGGGTCTTACTCCCATTTCTAAGGGAGGAACCATCCTGGCCTAATTACCTCTTAAAGGCCTTGCCGTTGGATTCCATCACATTGGCAGCACCCAAGTTTTCGTGGGACACAGTCAAACCATACCAACATCCATTCTTTTCAAGTCTTATTTCCTCACGCCTATATACAGGTTTTTTTTTTAATTCTTTCTAGTAAGTGCCTTTCACACAAATACTTATTTCAAAATCTGATTCTGGGAACTCCAGTCTAACTGAGTTGTTAACAGAGGTGGTCCTAGAAAATAGAAATGGAATTCTGGAGAGGGATCACTTACCAACCAGATGGCAACACAAGGGCAATTTTTGGTGGACATTGGATTGATGGTACCTTCCGGTATAATACTGCTTTACAATTGCCAAGACCTTCCTCTGTGGTTAATTGGCATAAGATAAAGTTGGAAAAGGATGTATTGGTTTATGCAGTATCTCTAAGCATTAAAGTAATATAGAGAAAATTGTTACTCTTATAATTGTGAAGGATTTTTTTTTCTAAGTGTCACTAATGTGATAAAGTAAGAAAATGGTGGCCGGGCGCGGTGGCTCATGTCTGTAATCCCAGCACTTTGGGAGGCTGAAGTGGGTGGATCACCTGAGGTCGAGAATTCGAGACCAGCCTGATCAACATGGAGAAACCCCATCTCTACTAAAAATACAAAAAAAAAATTAACCAGGCGTGCTGGCACATGCCTGTAATCCCAGCTACTCAGGAGGCTGAGGCAGGAGAATTGCTTGAACCTGGGAGGCGGAGGTTGCGGTGAACCAAGATCGCACCACTGCACTCCAACCTGGGCAAAAAGAGTGAAACTCCATTTCAAAAAAAAAAAAAAAGAAAAGAAAAAGAAAAGCAAGAAAATGCCACACTGAGCTCAACCAGTTACCAATTCAAGGCATATTATGAAAGTGACAACAGTTCCCCGGCAGCACAAGCAGAAACCCTCATCATCTGTGGCCAGAGTGGGCCCTGCTGAGGATCGGGCCTGGAAGTCAATGGTGAGTATAGCAGACCCACCACGAATGCTGAATTCGCAGCCTTGGCAAGCTGAGAAGGAGTGGCAGCCTGAAACCTCCCGTGAAAATATTTGGGTGGATGTGCTCGAATGCACTGGACCAGGGATTCCCAGAGCCTTCTGTGTCTAAAGAAGTGGCCATTTTCTATGCTAAAAGATAACAAGATTCTAACAACACACGGAGGCATCCTTTTGCCTAAAGATTATGCGAAACCTCTTCTGAGGAGTATCCCTCCTAGCCAGGACCCAATAACTAGGGTGGAGTATTAGAATGGCCCTACTGGGAATTACTGACTCTGCTAAATGAGAGCAGGGATTATTCGAAACAGGAACTGCAGGACCTGGATAATATGTAGCACCAAGGCTGCGAATTCAGCATTCTTTGTAGTTCTGCTAGACTCGCCATTGACTTCCAGACCTCATCATCAGCATGGTCCACTCTCTGACTGCAGAACTAAGGGAACATGAGTAAGAGTGGACCTTGAGCATACTGGACCAAGTGAGTTGTATATAAAGTTGGATTAAAAGAGTTGGATAAAATGGGGACTCATTCCCATGATCCAGATTTAATATCCTGGCAACTACTTGGTCTTAATACATTGTTGGGATGGCTCCTAGAAGGTTGGAAATAAATTAGCACCCGCATTAAATTAACAGGAGATGACAAAATGTATTTGGCAGAATGTTGAAGTAAAAACAAAAATGCTCAGAGAGGTGTACATAGAAGAGTGAATGTACTACATTAGACCAAACTACTTAACAAATAACTATGTTCGCCAGGAGGTCCCAGAGGATACTCCTCTACTAAGAGAAATACTTAGTGAACGAGAAACCAGCAAGAGAGATGCTCAGTAATGAGTGATGGCTACCCACTGGAGGCCAATATCGAGGACTGAAAATGCTGTTGTGAAACTGAACACCCTGTTGTTATGGGGATGACAGGATTACAGAATAACAGAGGCCAGGTTGCAGCATTGAACTATCAGACACAGATTTAATGTGTTCACTGCTATAGGTAGTAAGTTTCGAATGGAAATAAGGGGGTTCTGGCCTACACGTATCTATAGCGGTGGCTAATACCCCATAGTATTTTTAAGAATCAGATAAATGGACAGCGAGCAAGGTATAGCTTAATGTGAATAATCAAAAAGAGTTGAAGGCACATGGCCTCACGTTAACAGCCCCAGTGGAAAACCATTATCCCACATCTAGATCTAGTTTTCAGAGCTGAGCTTGATGGAAGATACAGGGGCATTTGAGGAAGTTCCCTGCAATGCTACTGCAAGTGTAAACATCAACAATACAACTTATCCTTCTCCAGAAAGATCTGTGTACATGGGGGAAAGGGAAATATCCAGAATTTTTTAAAAGTTGTGGGTTATGGCATCCAAGCTATCATGATACCAATGACCACAAATCCCATGTGGTTACCCATTTTAGTGGAAAGCCAGGCAATAAATGGAATTTGTTTCCAAAACCAGAAGAAAAACACTCAACTTGTGATCTTTCCCGGCCCCTGAATTACTAATTGGGGTCAATGTATTTACAGTCAGGGAAGACAGTACTATAAATTCCAGTCTTGATCAGGGCTATTTTAACTCCCTGCTCTATGTTACAATACAGTCCAAGGGGTTCTTGATCATCTGGACATTTCTGTCACATCAGAGCCCTGCCCAGAAGGGGTCCTGAGAAAAGTGGTAATAAAAATTCTCCCAGGGGACAGAGTTTGTGTAACACCTCTGGTCTTCTGCCTTACATGGAGAAAAAAGTGGCCTACAGTAAGGACATACTAGACATCTGGTCAGTGGTAAATGGCTTGGCTGGTTGATCAGTGACTTGGAAAGAGCAAGATTGGAGAGAAAGCCAAGAGAAAAGACATATGATGGATGGATGCATAGGAGCGGCACAAACTGTACTGATCTTCATATTCCACATTATTGCCAGTCATAGGAAATGCACTTAACATAGGAGGCATTTAACAAGCAGGTGGACAGGATGAGTCATCTGATATATGTCTGCCACCCTCTGTAGTCACTCATGCCAGTGTTTACATACTAGATCCATGTATGAAGCAGCCATGGTAAAAGAGATGCTGCCTACACACAGATCCAAAAGCACGGTCTCAGTCTAGCGAGGCTGATACAGCTACTCTTGTTAAACATCCAACTCATCGGCAACAGAGATTGATGCTGGACCCTTGATATGTTCCCAGTTCTCAAGAGAATCAATCAGACACTTAGTGGCAAGTCGATTATGCCAGGCAACATCCACTCTCGAATGGGCGGTTATTTACAGATATTCTGGTATGTGTTTTCCTTTCCTGACCTTAATGTCTTGGTTAGTATTTAAGGGCTTATAGTATGTCTGGTTTATTTACTGGTGTTTCATCCTCCATATCACTTTTTCCAGACCAAAGAACACATTTTTCACTAAAGTGGGTGCACATTGAGGGTGTGCCCAAGGAATCACTGGCCCTAGTATTTTCTGGATCACTCAGAGCCTGCCTGCCTGATATAATGTAATAAGCAATCAAAGACATGGCTGAAGTTCCAACTTGTAGACAACACTTTGCTAGTTTGCAGAATTTCCTTCAGATATGGTATATTACTGTAACCAATGGTAATTTTTCCTGTGTTCCTGATAGAATATTTGAGTCTAGAAATAATGAGATAGAAGCAGGAGTGGCCCCTCTTATCATTATTCCCAGTGACTCCTTTAAAGAATTTGTGCTTTTGTCCTTAAAAGTTAAAATTTGACAGGCCTAGTGTTCTAAAGCTATGGCTTCCATCTGGTCATTTTGAGATTCTTAAGCCAATTGACCAATAGACAAGAAAAAAGTTATACTGGCAAGGGTAGTTAACTCTGATCATTACAAGGAAGTAGAATTACTTCTTTATAAAAGACCAGTCATATGGTACATCTAGTTCTAGATCCTTGAGGAATCGCCATACTGTTTTCCATAATGGTTGAACTAGTTTACAATCCCACCAACAGTGTAAAAGTGTTCCTATTTCTCCACATCCTCTCCAGCACCTGTTGTTTCCTGACTTTTTAATGATCGCCATTCTAACTGGTGTGAGATGGTATCTCATTGTGGTTTTGATTTGCATTTCTCTGATGGGACATGGATGCAGCTGGAATCCATCATTCTTAGCAAACTATCACAAGAACAGAAAACCAAACACCGCATGTTCTCACTCATAGGTGGGAACTGAACAATGAGATCACTTGGACTCAGGAAGGGGAACATCACACACCGGGGCCTATCATGGGGAGGGGGGCGGGGGGAGGGATTGCATTGGGAGTTATACCTGATGTAAATGACGAGTTGATAGGTGCAGCACACCAACAAGGCACAAGTATACACATGTAACAAACCTGCATGTTATGCACATGTACCCTACAACTTACAGTATAATAATAATAAATAAATTAAAAAAAGAAAAAAAAAAAAAAAGACTGGAAAGTAGAATCTTGGAAACTCTGCAGAGATACTACGGCATCCTTAGTGTTCTCAAGCCTTATTTTAACTATGAACAGACCACAGTCAAACAAGGGCTCAGGCACTTGTATAACAGTATGAGTCACCCACTATTTAATTGACCCACAGCAGCAGAAGTGTTGGCTAAGGGTGAGAAAAATCTAGAATCAATGGTAAAGGAAGGAGATGATGCATTTTATCTAAGTCTCAGGACAACTATAGCAGAGGTTATGCTATAGTGGAGGCTATCATTTGCTAATTCTTCTTTTGAGTCTATTTTTTCTAGAAATGTTACCAGGTATCATACCGAAACATCAGTACAACAAATTTAATGTGAAGATTAGATGGACCTGACCATTGAAATGGTTAGATTATAGCAGACACTGTCTCTGCTTCACACACATTCCCTGGAATGACCTTACCAATTCCATTCACTCTAATTCCAGCAGCCAAACCTTCATCTCTTGGTCATAGGGCTGTACTTAAAATGTTGAGCTTAGTCTACCTACACAAATACAGGGTTGGAATACCAGGTGTGGCATTCTGCCTACTAATTTATGTCTCTTTAGGCACAGCCCTTAGACAATAACTGCTACTGTAAAGATAAAAATTCTCAACTGTCTCATACCTTGATCAATACAACTCTAAAGTATAATGTACACTGGTTACCGATTATCTTCTACGGTTCAAGCTAATGTTACTGTCTGTAGAACTTTGCCTACTATATCTATGATTGGCCTCCTTGTAATAGTCCGTTTTTATGCTACTATAAGGAAAATATCGGAGACTTGGTAATTTATGAAGAAAAGAGGTTTAATTGGCTCGTGATTCTGCAGGTTTTATGAGAAGTGTGGTGCCAATATCTGTTCAGCCTCTGGGGAGGCCTCAGGAAGCTCACAGTCATGGGGGAAGATGAAAGGAAAGCAGGCACATTTCACTGCACGATGAAAGCAGAGGCAAGAGGGTGAAAGCGGAGGTGCTACACACTTTTAACAGATCTCATCAGAATTCACTCACTATTGCCAGGACAGTACCAAGAGGGAAGATGCTAAATCATTCAGGAGAAATCGACGCCATGATCCAGTCACCTCCCACCAGGACCCACCTCCAACATTGGAGATTACATTTCAATATGACATTTGGGTAGGGACACATATTCAAACTATATCACTCCTATTCCCAGTACTAAACTTTCCTTGACTTTTAGACACATAGACACACATCCCCTTGTCCAGGTTATATAGAAGCAATTCTATCCTCCTCTTCCTTCTTGCTATGATTTCAATGTATGTCTGCCTTCAGAATTCATATGTTGAAACTTAAATCCCAAGGTCATATAATTACAAAGAGGGGCCTTTGGGAAGTGATTAGGTTATAAAAGTTCCAATCTCATGAATGGGATTAGCGCCCCGAAATGCTGATTGAATGTGCACATGAGGTAAAAAATGATATGAAAAATTAGCCCCAAATTCTGTCATGGATAATTGGAAGAAAGAAATTACCATACGGTGAAAAGACAGTAGAGACAGAGACTTGTTACATACAATGATGCACTGGAGAGAGGCTAAAAGCAAGTCAATCTTAGCAGGATAAAAGTATCTAAAATGTTTTTTCTTTCCTTTTTTTCTCTCATTTATGGTGAAATCAGGACCAGGGCATCTACTGTCTAGGCTTTCCCATTTCCATTTAAACTAAACTTCAGCATCCCTTTGATGAAGCCTTCTTAAGGAAAGGTCCCACTTTCATTGCCAGTCCTCCTTGGCTGGAGTTGATGCTCTTTGGCATAGTCACAAAATCATGTTGAGAGTCCAGATTCTGGATTCAGACTGATTTCAAAATTTGACTCCATCACTAACCGTGATGGTTAATTTGAGTGTGAACTTCATTGGATTAAAGAATGCGAAGTATTGTTCCTGGATTAAAGAATGCAAAGTATTGTTCCTGGGCGTGCCTGTGAGGGTGTTGCCAAAGGAGATTCACATCTGAGTCAGTGAAACGGGAGAGGCAGCCCCACCCTCAATCTGGGTGGGCACCATCTAATCAGCTGCCAGTGTGGCCAGGATGAAAACAGGCAGAGGAACATGGAGGGACTAGACTGGCTGAGTCCGCTGCCCTCCGTCTTTTTTCCATGCTGGATGTTTCCTGCCCTTGAACATCGAACTCCAAGTTCTTCAGCTTTTGGACTGTTGGGCTTATACCAGTAGTTTGACAGGGGCGCTCGGGCCTTTGGTCACAGGCTGAAGACTGAATTTTCTGCCTTGAGTTTGTGCCATTTGAATTCATTACTGCTTTCTTCCACTAGACTGGGAGATCCACAGTTTTGTACTGGGTATCTGTTGTTTGGTCTGTTCAACACCCTCCTTCAGTGCTCGCTATATGAAAGCTAGTATGTAAATAAATGTGAACAAAAAGGGAGAAAAGGGTGTCGAAACTTGCTCTGCAAAGAGATTAGCAACTCAAATCTGTCCATTTTTAATTTGTTATTTTCTTTCATTCCTTTTTTTTTTTTTTTGGTGAGGCTTCGTGCTTAGTGCAGTGGTGCAATGACACCTCACTGCAGCCTCAACCTCCCAGGCTCAGGCAATCCTCCCACCTCAGCCTCCTGTTCATGTTTGTCTTTAAATTAGTGTTCAATCTAGCTAAGTTTCACTTATTATCAAAAGAAAATCCTAAGAATATTTTGGTGAACTTGAATAAAAAGAAAAAGGAATAAATAGCCTCTATTGGACATATTCACGTGTAAAAGAGGTAAAATCGTGTTTGTACTGATTTGTGTCACATGTAACCATGAAACACTCTTCGGGATTATTTCACCCCTGCAGTATGGTTTACAGAAATGATTTCATTAAGGAAAAAATAAATTTAAGTCAATCCTAGACATAAATCTGATACCATTTTACAGATAGATAGGTAGATAGATGATAGATAGATAGATAGATAGATAGATAGATGGATGATAGATAATAGATAAATAGGTAGATAATAGATAAATAGATGATAGATAATGTGTGTATGTGCACACACACACACACACATATATACACACATACATGCACACATACATACACCATAGCTAGAAGACAATGCTACCTTCCAGAATGTCTGCAGACAACTGACCTTGGACATTATGTTAGTTGGGACTTCTGTTTGCAGGTGACAAAATCTTAAGTTGAATTTATTAGACAAAGCAGGAAATATTTTAGCTCAAGGAGCAAAATAACTAGATGAACATCCAATATATAGAAATGTCATGGGTGCAGCTGAGGCTTAGGAACTCCTAAAGACAAGGCTGAAAGGACATCAGGACCCTGTATGTTCACTGAGGTTCCATTTGACAATTGATATCATTTTTCTCAACATATAAAGTTACAAGGGTTTCTTCCACATGGCAGAAGGGATGTATTTTAATAATGTTTAATGATGTTTTTCATCTTAATATTTCAAATCTTAGAGGTGAACTTATCCTAATTAATCTGGTATGGCTGAATTTCCAATTCTGGACCAATGAACTTCAGCTGGGAGTTGAGGAACTATATTTTTACTAGGTTTGGTCAGGTTCTTACCCTGAACTAACGATGGTGCCTAGATGGGCTAATTAAAGTATGGGCACTATTGAGGAAATTCTGAGTAGAGAGGGGAAATTCCTGAGGAAGGAGAGTATTGAACAAACCAAATGACAGTTACCCAGGACAGGAATATAAAGAGACAGTTTCCAGTTCTTACATCAAGTTTGCTTTAGAGACCCAGAAACCTTTTTTAGATGGTTCATACTGATACTTGGTATCAAATATCAGATTGTAGCAGACTCTGTAAGCAGATCTGATCTAGCGGGCATAACTCTCCATCATTTGTTATCCCTTCTCACAAAAGAAACAGTGTTAGTATTCACAACAGTGCGTGATACAATGAAATCATCTATTTTCTCAACACCGAAGAGTGTTGGATATTAATTAACCCTTATTTTTGCTGTAAAATAACAATAGTTCTCTTTTCTTTCATTACTAAGATGGTAATTTAGCAGTAGCTTCATTTCTGAGTCTCTATTTAACAGGCTAAGATCTTTCACAAATATCTGCAAATAACACTAATATTTTCCTTCTCAATTCTTGCCCTCTCCCCTCATTGCCTTCATTCTGTCTCCCAAATCATATCGGGTCACATAGAGGACACATACTAGATGTTTGGGTTCCAGAATTACAAGCTTCACAGCCAATTTGTATTTTCATAAAAGCAGACTTTTTTTCAGACCTTACACACACAGCAGCATTCAGCTCACCAACTTTATTGCTGTTCATTTCACCATCCTACATTAGCTCTTTCTGAGAAGTGTAATATAAATCTCAGCAGTATAAAGGTAGTATCTTATAATACTCGTCAAAAAAATAAGATACTATCTTATTCTAGGATACACAGCAATGCAGTGGTATTTTTAAACATTTTATGATTTAGAAACAAAGTGTGATAAAATCTGATTGAATATTTGAACCAGTTATCTTAAAAGATAACAGTAGAAGGCAAGGAAAACTATATAGATATTTTATTTTGGGTGGGAGTGCTATGCTAGCAATACTGTCAAAATACCTGGGTATAAATGTGGCATCATAATGAACATGCTTGGATAGGCACAGACTATCACATATATTTTAAAGCAGACAGACACAAACACACACCCTATACACAACATGTTCACATTCCAAGGCCCATTCTGTGACTTGCTGGACCAGCTAATAGTTTACTCCATATTTGAAGACTTACACTAAGCTTTTTCTTTCCAATGTTCCTTGTACTGCAGGAGTTACTGATCCTGATTGAACTCAGTGGCTCAATAAACAACTTTGCTATCTCAAAAAATCACCCTCTTTGCCAGCAAGATGTTTGGAGTCATTCCAAGAAAAAGAAAAAAAAAAAAAATTCTGGTCAATAGAGAGAAGAGACCGCATTGAAAAGTATGCACTCCTATTTTCACCCTGGTCATAAATCATTATCCACTCTGGCATTGATTAATTGGGCTTTCTCAAATCCCCCAGAATTCTTATGAAAATCCAGGATAAAGGACGATTACACTATTAGCAGCAGACAGAAAGGGATACATTTTCGAAATGTTGTCTGAAGATAACAGTGCATTGACAAATACGTGCCATGTTCGAAGAAGCGTTTTGGTTATTTACATTTTTAAACTGATTTAGTTCCTTTTGTCAAAGTCTTCATTCACCCCCTTTCTTATCTCAGGTCTACAACCAAGCCTGAGAAGGTGAAGATGACATGCTCTACATATTCCACCTGTCAGTGTGACACCAGAGCGTCGTGGCCCCATTGAAAATTTCCATGTTATGATATCTAATTCTTCAGGGTTTATTGCTAATGATCAAGTTTTGCATTGAAAATGTAAGCTAGTGTCTTAAATAGATCAGAAATGGGCTAAAACAGCTGTCTGAGCCCCTGGTTCTTATCTTGCAGAGTCTAACAAGCTTCAAGCCGTGAGGACTAGGTGTAAGATGACATGCTCTTCAAACACATTTTATTCTCACCTGTCAGTGTGACACTCAGATGCGTCGTGGCCCCATTGAAAATTTCCACTGTTATGATATCTAATTCTTACAGAATGGTTGTCATTGCTAATGATCAAGTTTTGCAGTTGAAAATCGTAAGCTAGTGTCTTAAATAGATCAGTAAATAATGGCTATTATTATAAATTTGTAAAAGTTAAAAGCCACAGGAAAAAAATAGAAATAGAACAACAGATCATTCAAGAGCTGAGATAAAGACCCATGTGCAGACAGGCACTCAGTATACTACAAAGTTAGTATTGTATATGGAGAGTTTAAAAGATGGTATTGGGAAAGCTGGCTATTATGCGGATAATAAGAAGTCTAGATGCCTACTTCATACCTTATAAGAAGTTAAACATTTGTTTTCCATTTTTATTTTAGACACGAGCTGCATGTGCAGGTTTGTTATGTGGGAATATCGCACCCAACTAGTAAGCACACTACCCAGTGGGTAGCTCTCTGACTTGCATCTCCCTCCCTTCGTCCCCTCTCACTGTCTATTGTTCCCATGTTTATGTCCATGTGTGCTCAGTGTTTAGCTCCCACTTGTAAGTGAGTATACGCAGTATTTGATTTTGTGTCCCTGTGTTAATTTGGTTAGGATACTGGCCTCCATCTCCATCTGTGTTGCTGCAAAGAACATAATTTCCTTCTTTTTATGGCTGCGTAGCATTCCATGGTGTGAATATATCACATTTTCTTTATCCCACTGGTGGGCACGTAAATTCAGGCAGATTAAAAATGAGTGAAAGGTAACACATAAATATAATGAAAATTTAGAAGCATATTCTCACTCCACCCCTTGAGTGAATAAAGTTTTACAAAATCTCAAAAGCAAAAAACCTGAGGTGAATATTTGATTTAACTAGATTAAAGTCAAATGAACAGTATAGATTAAATTTAAGTCATTCTATTGTGATAGTAAACCATCTCAGTTATAAAATTTTGAGGATTTAAGAGAGAAGAAAAGGGCAGGTTACTGATATTAAGTCAATTCTAAAGCCTTTTATTCATCAATTTCTGAAGAAAATGTCAAGTAAATCCACAAAATTGGGCTTTTGAGGAATCACACAAAATAAGAGTCTAATTAAAGTCTTACATGTCCATATGTTAATTAACAAGTGCTTACATAGCACAACTATGTGGCAAAACATTGTTCCAAGTATTGTCTCAAATATTAACTGCTTGAACGATTATAACAACCACAGGAAGTTAATAATATCATAGTCACTCTCATTCTACAAATGAAGAAAGTGAACACAGATTATGTTACTCACTCCAGGTAACACAATGAGGAAATGGACTCACTGAGGTGCGAACCCAGGCGGTTTGGCTACCGGTCTGCCCGCTCAACTACCACCCTTTATTGCCATCCTTAAAAGTTTGTATAGAAGCAGCATTTAACATCAGAATGCTCTTCCTTCTGCAACAAAATTGCCTTTTGTTTTGATTTTTTTTTTTCTTAAACAGCTCACATATTTTAGTTATGATGATGGAAAAGAAAAGCAAACATTCTACTTAGCAGCAGTTTAACTGCTTCCAACTCACCAGTGTAGCCTTGTGATGAAAATTCCCATGTCTTTCTACGATTACGATACATTTTTCTCCTACTTTTTTCAAGTTTTTTTCAATCAATCTATAATTTAATAAAAATAGTCAAATAATTGTTACTTTCCTCAAATATGTAAAATTTAGCATAAAATAGAATGAATACAAAAATGGAATAAGATGAAAGTACATTTGGAGGAATATGGATTAGATGAGATGGAATTAATAGCCATAATATGGAGCACATGTAGGCTCTTAACAAATATTAATAAGATAATCAGTGAGTACTTAAATGCATGAGACAGCTCTAGTCTCTTTGGGAAATAGCCACTGAAATACTAGAATATTTAAAAGTACAAAAAACATAAATTACTAATCTGGGAGAAGTGTAAGAACTATGCTAGAGGGAAGACCTTTATTTCACACAGGTCTATGAACACCTGCTTTTTAAGTCACAGAATCATAATATGTCAGTGTCAGAAAGGCCCTTGTCCCTTGTACATTATCTAGGCAACAACCCTATACAAGCCTTTACTTCCTTACACTAGACTCCTGACAAGTAAGAAGTCACACTCTTTGAAGGACTCTGGTTGTAGAAAACCCAAGACTTCCCAATTAAAATAAAGAAAATGAAGCTGATTAAGATTCAGTCTTTTTTTATTTAATTCTGGCTCGGCCATTAAGGAATGGAGGAACAAATCTTTTGACCCTGTTCAGTCCATGTTTGCTTCTCTAAAAAATATGGGAATTTTACATAATAACCTTAGGCACAGTTCTACCAATATTCTCATTCTATGCTGTACCTTTCCAGAGATTTTCACTATGAAAGTCTTTCTTATAATCAACGAAAATTGATTTTTCACTCTATTATCACCAAAAATTCAGTGATAACCCTTTAAGAAGTAATTGCTCTTTGTTCTGGATATATCTCACTACACAACCACCCAAAAGCATACTGGTTAAAAAACAATATAAATTTGGATGGCAGATTTACAAGTTGGTCAGTGCTTGACAGTTAACAGCTTGTCTCTGCATTACTTGGCTTTGGCCGGGGCTGGGGCGGATCAAAAACTGGGAACTGAAGTCTTGTTGACTGTGACATGGAAACCACCTTTGTAAAAATTATAACAGTGAGAAAATTATGACAGTGAAAGAGATATTACCTAACTAATTCCATCTTGCTTCTAGCACCCAAGCTATCCCTACTCATCCTGGGTGTAGGCCAAACTAACTTGAGAGGAACTTAGCTTATAGTTTAACTTTGAAACAAAGATGGTAACAGCCCTTTCTCAAAACAAGCCCTCTTCATGCCTGGGGACCAAATTGCCTTTGTAAGACTAACCAATTAGGCACAACAATGAGAAATTATGGTTTAAGAATCATGCAGCTGGAGGCCACAAGATTCTGAACCTCCCAATTACTCCTAGGGATAAAATCCCTATTATAAAACCTAACATTGGTGATCAAAATATTTTTCAGGCACTGTGTTCTGACTTACCAGCTGGTGCCACCCAGACCAGTAATCTAACTCAGTCAGTTCTGCAATCCCACCCAGGAACAGAAAACACCAAGAAGAATCCACTTCAACTCTTTATGATTTCATATCCAGCCCAATCAATCAGAGCTCTCCACTCCCTGACCCCCTACCTACCAAATCATCCTTAAAAAACCCAGTCTCAAAATTGTTAGGGAGATTGATTGAGTAATAAAACTCAAGTCTCCTGTTCAGCTGGCTCTGCATGAAATTAAACTCTTTCTCTATTGCAATTCCCTTGTCTTGATACATTGGTTTTTTCTGGGCAGTGGGCCAGGAGAGCCCATTGGGCAGTTACAACATCTGGTGGTTGATGCTGGTTGTTGACTGGACCTTAGCTGGGGCTGGCGGCCAGACATTTACAGGTGGCCTCTCCTTGTTGAACTAAGCTTGTTTTTTCATGAAATGGTGGCTGGGTTCCCAGAATAATTGTCCCAATAGACAATCAGGAAAGCTCTATCACCTTGAATAACCTCACTGTGGAAGTCATTCCGTGTCACTTCCTGCTCCATCAACTCAGAAGAAGCAAGTCGCTAAATTTGCCCTGAATTTAATGTGAGGGAAATCATACTCCACTTTTTTATAAGAGAAGCCATAGTCTTCTATGTAAAGCCTTTTAAACTTTTAAGTATTAACATTATGTTTTAAATTTTTTTTCTCTTTTCTATGTTAAATGCATTATTCAGTTTCTTTGAACTTTTCTATCACGATACATTTTGGGTTCCCTACACCATTCTTGTGACTTTACTTCAAAAACAGTTTTTTTTTTTTTTTTTTTTTTTTGAGACAGAGTGTCGCTCTGTCACCCAGGCTGGAGTGCAGTGGCCAGATCTCAGCTCACTGCAAGCTCCGCCTCCCGGGGTCACGCCATTCTCCTGCCTCAGCCTCCCGAGTAGCTGGGACTACAGGCGCCTGCCACCTCGCCCGGCTAGTTTTTTGTATTTTTTAGTAGAGACGGGGTTTCACCGTGTTAGCCAGGATGGTCTCGATCTCCTGACCTCGTGATCCGCCCGCCTCGGCCTCCCAAAGTGCTGGGATTACAGGCTTGAGCCACCGCGCCCGGCCAAAAACAGTTTTATTTATTGGCTTTGTTAAGTAAGGCAACTCTTCTCAAAATTATGAAGTAATACTTCTCAAAATACGGTTCTGACATTTGAAATATGGTTTGATATTTGAAAATATCAAAATATTTTCAGAAGTCTGCAAAATCAAAACTAGTTTCATACTAATACCTTGTCATTGTTTTTCTTTTTCACTCTCTAAAGAGTATACAGTGGAGTTTACCAGTCCTCCATAACAGGAGCTAGCACTGTTGAAAAAATACCTTTTAAAAAAGTAAAATCATGACTCCTGTTTGGATATAAAATGATCATGCATTTATAATTTTGCTCTACTCATTAGCTAAGAGAACCAGACTGATTTAATGGAAAAGTCAAAGAAGCTCAAATTTATATAAAGAAATGTTAAAATAAATTGCAAATGGAGGCAAACCTGTTTCTTCCATGGTGCTTAAGGGAAGACACTTAAACCTTTAGAGACAAGACAGAATTTACACATTTCCAGCACCTACAGCAGCCTACCAAGTGGTAAAGTAGCTCTCATAGAATCAGAGTTTGATAAGATGAAAGGGTGTGTTACAATGCATAGTATTCCATTGAAGCACATTTTTTAAGTCAAAACAAATGTAACACACAAGCAAATGTGAGAATCCAGTTCTTTTCCAAGAAGCCAAACATTAAAGAGATGCACAAAACGTTAAAAAGAAGTCATCTCCTCTCATTAATTTTTTGTTAGGAAAAACATAGCTATTGTCATAAAGTATGTTAACATATACCAGATTTATTATTTTTATTTTAAATGAATTACTAAACATTTAAACATTTTGTTTTAATTTCAAATACAACAAATATTGGTAAATATAACCCACATGAACAAAAGGTGTATTTATTCTCGATAAATGTTAACAGTATAAAGAACCCTGTGACCAAAAGTTTGAGAATTACTACTCCAAAATCTTTGGTTTTAAAGGGAATTAGAATAGGCCACCTTGAAATATGCAACTTGGGAATAAAGATTATTTTGAGCTGAAGGCAATCAACGATCAACAGATGGAGGAAGAGTTCTCTGCCCTCTCCTTACCTGCCTAAGAGCAAAGTGTAAGTCTTTGTGAAGGTATCCCTTCCCTATACTACGAAAATGAGAGCACTCATCATCAGAGACAGAGAGTTGATACTGGCAGGAATTTGCATAAACAGACCTTGCTAAAATAACCTTTATTTTCCATTAGTTCTGTTGTATAGACTCTAGTCACTTCCCCACAATTTATCAACCTTTAAAGCCCAAACCCTCCCTTTGCTTTATCAGAATAATATATAAGCCACTGAGTCAAGCCACTTCTTTGAGTTTCATTTCTTTTCTGTGAACTCCCATCAACGTAAAATAAGAATTTTAAATTATAATTATTTTTCATTATAATTATACTTAATTATAATTGTTTTAAATAATTATAATATTATTTATGTTAATAATTCTCTGCTTACCTTAGGCATAACATTTCTGATTTAAATCTTTTGTATATTCTCCTTGGCCTACTGAGGTTGCCATCCTCGTCTTTGATTACTGTATGTTACTTTTGTTATTGTTGTTTTGACATGGAGTCTCACTCTGTCACCTAGGCTGTGGAGCCCCGTGGCACGATCTCAGCTCACCACAACTTCTGCCTCCCGGGTTCAACCAATTCTCCTGCTTCAGCCTTCTGAGTAGCTGGGACTACAGGTGTGTGCACTATGCCTGGCTAATTTTTATGTTTGTAGTAGAGACAAGGTTTTGCCATGCTGGCCAGGCAGGTCTGGAAATCCCGACCTCAGGTCATCCACTTACCTCAGCCTCCCAAAGTGCTGGGATTACAGGCATAAGCCACCATGCCTGGCCCTCATCTTTGACGATTTTAGACCTAGATAATTACATTCTCTATCACCTCCTGCCTCTCATTTTTTAAGTCCTATGAGATGATGCTTGATATAGTTCGGCTGTGTGTCCCCACCCAAATCTCATCTCGAATTATAATCCCCACCTGCTGAGGGAAGGGGCTGTAATTCCCAAGTGTCAAGTCTCGGAGGTGATTGGATGATGGGAGGCGTTTCCCCCTTGCTGTTCTCGTGATAGTGAGTGAATTCTCATAAGAGCTGACGGTTTTAAAACTGTTTGTAAGTTCCCCCTTCGCAGCATTTCACTCTCTCCTGGGCCTTGTGAAGAAAGTGCCTACTTCCCCTTCCCCTTCAGCCATGATGTTAAGTTTCCTAAGCCCCCTCCCAAGCCATGTGGAACTGAGTCAATTAAACCCCTTTCCTAATTACCCAATCTCAGGCATTTCTTTATAGTAGCGTGAAAACGGACTAATATAAAGCTTTAACTGGAGAATACTAGTTATTGAAGTGTGATCCAATTACAAACCATATCAGCATTCTTTTGTTTGCTAAAAAATGCACATTTAAATGATACGGGAATAAATGGTTTGCATTAAATTTCTGTCATTTGTAACCAAAAAAATTCTAACTAACAGGCATTTTTATAATATTTGACTTTTTCGGAGTTTGGACTATTCTACTTTCAGTTTTCATAAAACCTTATTAGTCCGATGTTAATGGCTGAGGACACTGGAAAACTGGCTCAAGGTCACACAGCTAGTAATTGTCAGAGCTGTGAATCAAATCAAAGCCTTGTTTATTTGTTTTTTTCCTCCTAATGTCTCACAGACAGATTAAACACCTGAGGGATACCGAGACTGGCTTGGTGACCAGAAATAACTCTCATTGGCTCTGCCTCGGAGCCTGACATCCTTGCATTCTCCACTTCTTTCTGTTAAAGGCAGCTGTTTAAATGCAAATTATGTCTGGGAAGGTGTCACATTAATAGCTACTACCAGCTATTAACTCCTAAACACAAATCAATGTGCTTGTTCACTAGACTAGACAGGACTCTAAAAGAATCTATAGTTTGAAGGAAATCTTCGAACAGAGAATGAGGAACATGTGAAAGGTGGTGAGCATAAGGATGCTGTCACGATGGGGGCCTTGGACAAGTGACAGACCATAAGTGCTGGGAGGTGAGCAGGCCATGACACATGCCGGTAGGATGGGGGAAGCAATCTGCAAGGGCTGTTAGGAGTGATAAAAGCAAAGACTGCCTGCTTTACATTTTTGCATACAACCATTTCAAATGCTGGCATCCATGTTGGTCATGCTTCAGTCTTTATGATACAACTCAGGAAATTACCCTCCCCCTTGAGTGTGCAGTGTGTTTTAAACATGAAGAATTAATCCAAGACTGCCAAACCTAATTCACATAAGGTCCCAGCATGAGCTCACATTCGATGATCATTAACATCTTTAACCTATTCTTCAAATTCTTTAATGAATAAATGTATTTTATTTCCTTAGAATACAGGACAATCGGACCTTTCTTCTTCAGTGTCATATATGTATATAAGGTAAAATATGATGCTAAAAAGATTAAATCATGTAATAAACATTACTGTGTTGCTTCGTTGTCAGAAACATATAACTAGTGGAAGGAGGTTATAAAGGTATTGCAGAAACAACTCTAGATTTATCATTTTCCCCATGAATTACTCATACAAACAGATTTCACAAACCAATACATTAATGTGGAGACTGCATAAATTATTCAATTACCTGTTAAGTTAAAAAGTAAGTGACAGAGCTATTTGAGCCTTAGTGGCTAAGGTTGATGCCTGATAAATTTGTTATAAAATGTTACAGTTTCTTTTTTTTTTTTTTTTTAAGATCATCACTTAGGTTTAGATTAACAATAAAAAAATAAGAGCTTTTCCTAAGGCTCTAGGTGAACAATGGCACTTGAAAATGAAACACTGGCAAATTGCCCATCTCCTGTGGGAAAAGGAGGAAGGAGGCGGCAGCATCTTTGCAAGCAATCACGCTATCGAAGGCAGGTTTCTTCCTGGGGCATTAACAACATCTCAACAGGACTCAGAGATTTTTGTCAAGAGCCACAATTTACACAATAATTACACTCATTGGAGCAAATACTGATCCCAAATTGCCTCCTACTCCTTGTCCTTTCCTCAAATCAAATGTTTTGTCCGTGTCCTCAAGTTGTTTTGAAGAATTAGTTTTATTCTTGTAATCGTTTAACAAATCCTAGCTTGTGTGTATGTGTTTTGTTTTTCCAAGCAATCAGTTCAGAGAGCTGACATCATGTTCCTATTAAGGTACTAAAAGAAAGAAAAGAATACAGTTTTAGAAGTTTTGACACACCTAAGCCTACCTCTTCAATATGCCTAAGGGAAACAGATATTTTTAAAAAGTGTGGCTAAGTATGCTAATCATAATTTATTAAGAAACACAAAACCAAAGGCAATGAAAGACAGCTTGGATTTATGTGGAAATGGCAAAGATTATATTGTGCATTTTACAAGACGAAGGTAGTTTTTCCAGACTATTAGTTGCTGATTTTTCAAGGACAGATGTAAAGCTATTATTTTTCCAGATGAATAGAATGAAGGAGAGAGGTGCATTTGCTGTAGCTCATGCTCACGTACCGTTGCTGTTCACAAAACATCTGCCTGTGTCTGTCTGGACAACATGGGAATTCAGTGAGGCTATGATCAGACTCTGCCTTCATGGTGCCATGAAAGAGAAGTCATTTGACTTCACTATAGCTCCAACTATTGATGTCCAAGCTCATTATGCATTATTAACTTCTTTATGGTGTTGGGACACCAAAGAGAGATCCTGTTAAGAAGCAGAAAGTGCAAAACAGGATCAGTCGGATATTGTAATCAGGTAGAGAAGAGACTAAAGTGCCTGGGAAAAGACCTCCAGATGGTGATGAAAAAAAGATGACCTCCAACGGAGACGCTACACACACTCCTCGAGGGGAGCCTAGGGCCGCAAGCTGGGAAGGAACTCGATGAAGAAGAAAGAGCAGCCACTTTTTCCTTCTAGGTAGAGATCAGGTCAAACGCCTCCTTGGGGATAACGTGCAAACCCTTCAAGGGAGAGAAGCTTGTTGATTATCTGTGGATTTCCACCACTTGTGCACAGAGTTTATCTTGTCATAGGGTTGTTTTAATATTGAAAATTATGTGCGAATGTTACTTGTATCATCTCATCGACACTGAAACACATACATTATCCATTAAATTGATGTAGAAATTTCTCTCTGAAATGATGAGACCAGTGCTTAATATTGGATACTACCACTACACTTTAGGTTTCCATCCTTGTTTCCATCCATAGGTCCCCAGAACTATAAAATGGGGTAATTATCTTAAAGTGAAATTAAGAAAAATGATTAGGTAATGGTGAATAATGGTTAATATCAGAAGTGTTTCCCCAACCTAATAGAAATAGTAAATAGTGACGTGGGTGATCGAAGGACATGGTCTTATATTTTGTTTGAAGCTATTTATTAATTAACACTTAGTTTTTGCAAATGAAAGCCCTAATATAACCTATCCTATCCAATTACAGGTACACAATTATATGCAAATATATAAATAAGAATAAATTCAGAAATAAATACATTTTAACAGAAGCCATGTTATAGGCATATGATTTAGAAACTAGGATGTCAGATAGTAAGAATATGTCTGTACAATTTAGCATAAAGCAAAGACACATTCCTATGATCTGGTAGACTTAACCATTTCTATTATTTTAGTTGGGCTTGGATTACACTTTACTTACTTGAAAAGAGACAGAATGAATAATGAGGTCAAAAAATAACGTAAATTATACTAGTCCTTATTATTACCATAATGTATACATGGTAATCTCACAGACAGCACAATTAGTGAGACTGTGATGTGTGTTGTGCTGTGTGTGGGATGTGTGTGGGGGTGCGTGTGAACAAAGAAAGTGCATGTGTGGTGGAAATAATTTTGTCCATTTCATTAAGAAGTGTTCTCTGTGAAAATTAATAGGTAAGAGAGGAGAGGCATGGAGCACCATGGGATGTTTGGAAGATAGGACCTTTCTTACTTTCCACCTTTAGAATGTATCTCTTAATGCAGCATTTACCGTTGTGGGAGACTGTAATATGCCATTTCAAAATATTAAGGATTGTTGAGTCGAAAGCAATGAAAAAGAATTAGATGCTGAGAAGCTCTCTGTTCTCCTTTATTTGCCTAAAAGCAGGACACAGATTTATAAACACCAAAGGTAGCCTACCTTCTCTTCCACCAAGGAGAACAAAGGTTAACCACTAAGATCAACTTTAAACCCTTCTCTGCCTTGACATGGTACCAGAGGAATCTACATGAACAAGGTTTATTAATTGCTTTTCTCTGCCATTCCTTTACCTTCCCACAGTTGCTAGCCCTAGAGACTCAAAGTCCTTTTCTTTTGTCTTGTCACCACCTCTTTGAACATTACTTATTTCCCTTGCATCATCTGTGTATATATGAGATATACTTATTAATACACTTCTGTTTCTTTTTCTCTTGTTAATCTCTTGCAAGGATTCTTTCCAACTAAATGTATGAGGAACGAAGAAAAGATTACGTTTCTTCCCCTTCATCTTGTGTTATTGATAAATGATTACAACTAATTGGTTGTTAGTTTATTGACGGCAGAGATTTTCTTATTTATATCAAATTCTCTATTCCTAGCAGGATACTTGAAAAGACCTGGCACTCAGTGCATATGGGAAGTACGAGGGGTGAAAAGGAGGACTCAGAACCCGAGAACTGCTGAAGGAATCTGACCTGACACCCTCTACCAGAACCCATGATGAAGATTCTCCTGTATCACCACGTTCAGGGAGGTGGCTCTGTGGCAAAGAGGGGCAGCCTCGGAAGATGCGTCTTAGGAGTGTGTATAGGATTAGCTATTGTCCTCTGTGGCTGCTTTACGTCATCTTACAAGGAATACTGCACCTGGAAAAGAAGGTGAGGAAATGCTGAACTCAATGGTTTCTAAATCTCCATGCTCTTCACATCTCTAACATTCCAAGACTGTACCCAATTGTATATTGGTTAGACGCAGACAGCATTATTGATGCTTAATGATTTCATTAATGACAGACGCCTCATTAGAGTAAGGTGCTAAAAATAAAAGGCACTACTCCTTAATAACCAGTAAAATAATCAGAAATAGGCTTAATTTAATTTAGCTCTAAAGAATTGTAGGGCTGTATGGCGAGCTGTGAATAATCTGCTTTAGATCACTGTAAAAGTGCTGTGTCTTCAAGTCGGGGAGAGAGAACATTTTAGCCTCATCCATGGATGTAGATCAGTGTGGTCATTAGCATGGCTTTATAAACCCACCGGTTAGAGCTACAGAGAGCTAGAAGGTCACACACTGAAATTTCTCAGAGTCCAGCCCATCAGAGCCATTGCAGAAACAGTTTCGCAGTTTCCCATTGAACTCATGTGCCTTCTGCATTAGACTATTTACATTTTTGACACACATTGTGTCAGTCAAGTGAGAGAAGATAGACATCAAGTGCTTGAAGGCCCTAATATACCATTTAGAAGGGAGCCTCCAGCTGTGGCAATGAAAATGTAAGGGAAGAATACAATCTTTTTAAAAGAACCCTTTGAAACATAAAAGAAAAATTACAGTGTGCCTCACTGCTTGATTGTCTCCTGTACAAAGGCAACTGACACTGACTAGAGTCTGTGGCCTTGCAGCCCACGTGCTTGCCAGATGATCTAAATTACTCAGGCTTGAAATGAGAAAACTGAGGCCTCATTGTGTATGTAGACTGATTCAGACATTCGGTTGTTTTCAATCAAACTTCTACGCATGTCCCTCAGTCCTCTGTTCTCCCCACCACCTTGAAACAACACAAAATAAAACTGACATGAAAAATGCTGTCTTGATTCTTGTTGAGCATTATCAGTTGAAAATGACGATCGTGATTTTCATAAAATAAAAATTTGTATAAGTATGTTCCTGATGCTCATAATAATATTAAAACTGAGCCTCAAGAGTATCATTTCTAAGCCTGTAAATGGGATTTGCAATCCTTTTTCAGAATGCACCAGATCTGAATTTGACGTGGATGTAATCAAGTGCTGCTAGCTGAACATTCTTTAGGGATCTGACTGTTCACATCTAAGTGCAACCTTTAGCTAGAGAGAAGTAGGCCCACTCCATCCATTCAATGACAGTCGCCAGCTTTCCTGAAGAAGCAAGAGGCAACAGGTGATTCTGACTCAGTGCACACTATTTTCAGGGTAAGAGTTAATTTGTGTTACCAAATGCTATATTCCATCTATCACTTCCCTGACTACATAAGCCCAGACGAGTCTTACATGTGAGACTTTTGTTTGTTTGTTTAGTGGCCCAGACCAATATTTGAAATAGAGATACTTTGTTCAATTCAAATGTGTGGGAAGCACGTAACCAGACTTCACTGAGTGCCTGTACAATAAGTTAAGGCTTCACACTGTTGGCAGTTGATATGGTTTGACTGTGTCCCCACCCAAATCTCATCTTCAATTGTGACTTCCATAATGTCCACCTGTCTTGGGAGGAACCCAGTGGGAGGTAATTGAATCATGAGGGCAAGTTTTTCCCATTCTGTTCTCGTGATAGGAACCCAGTGGGAGGTAATTGAATCAGGAGGGCAAGTGTTTCCCATTCTGTTCTCGTGATAGTGAATACGTCTCACAAGATCTGATGGTTTTATAAAGGGCAGTTCCCCAGCACACGCTCTCTCATCTGCTGCCATGTAAGACATGCCTTTGCTTCTCCTTCACCTTCTGCCATGATTGTGAGGCCTTCCCAGCTATGTGGAATTTAGTCCATTAAACCTCTGGACTTGATAAATTACCCAGTCTCGAGTATGTCCTTAGAGCAGCATGAGAACGGACTCTGTATTCAGCAGTGTTCTCAATGTTCCGTGTGCATCAGATCCTTTGGGTGTTCTGTTGTTAAAATACAGATGCTAGTGTCTCTTCTCGTATCTACAGAATCAGAATCTCAAGAGCTGGGCCTGAAAGTAAGTCATGAAAAGCATCCAGGGAATACTGGTGGATCTGGGTGTATATTTTGAAAACACTGGTTTATGATCTAAATAGAATCTGTCAGTGTGGAATAGTGAAAAAATGTACTGGCTTTAGAAGCAAACTACCTTGGTTCCATTCTTAGTTCCTTGGTTAACTGTTCTTTCCCTGTTAATTAGCATCTCTAAGCCTTAGTTTATCAGTAAAAAGAAGGAGGGCCTAAAACAATATATCTTTATATTTAAAGATCCATCTAGCAATATTACCAACTCATTTTTTAATGTTGTGTTTTAAAATAATATTAATCTATTTTTTTTTACTGGTAATGTTGTGTTTTAAAATAATATTAGTCTATTTTTTTTACTGGTAATGTTGTGTTTTAAAATAATATTCTTTTTTTACTGTTTTTAGAAGAAAAAAATCTAGATTAAGGTAGTAATGAAAAATTTTCATTGAAATAATATTGTTTACCTTATAGTGCTCTTTGATATACTGCAATTCTAAAGTAGATACATGAAAATAAACTCCACTTTTGTTTGCATAGATTTGAAGTACAACATTATCAGCAATATCATGTGAGCCAAGAATGGGCCCTATTACTAGTGAAATAAACAGAAGAAAACAAACTGTCTTAGGCCCCAGACAGTATGGCATGGCTAAGAATGAAAAAAAAGTATGTTTCTGTTGTATACAACACATCTGGGGTCTAAACCTTGTTTAAGGACTCGGATCCTGGTAATTTCTACCATCTATTCCCAACCTCAAAGCTAAATATCAAAAAAGAAAGAAATTTATAAAAATATGCCCTTATTTTTCTCAAAATCATACTCTTTAAACTGGTGCAAAGCAATATTAACTCTAGAGTTAATAGCTTATTTTATTTTATTTCTTCACTGTAAACAGATTATTGTTATTATATATTTAGCTGTTACAGTTGTTGTCAGAGTGAATGTCATACATGCTGCATTTCATGAGGACTTAAGCTCCTTGAAAATTCCCTGTTTGTAGATACACTCCCCTCCCCGCCCCCACACACATACATACACACGATCACCACTTAAACAAAAAGAACATTCAGGAGAAAGACATTATTTGTGTATTATGCCCATGCCTGTCTATAGCAGAACACTTCATAATATGGATGGAATTTTATATACTATCTCTGCAAAGGTGACTTTATATGTGCAAGGTGGCAAGGGTAGATTCAGGAACAGGGAAAGGACCTAAGAATAATTTGTGATTTCCAATGATCTTATCGATTTTGTTGACTCTCTTTGTTCTATGATATTTTCTAGTCTTTATTTATAATTTAGATCTTATCCAAAGGTAATACAAACCAGACCAATGACATTGTCTTCAGAATCAGAGGAGTGCAATACTAGGAACTTGGCAATTCATCTGTAGATTATGTTTGCACCTGCACAATTCCTTTCTGAATTACATACTCAGAGGCCTAATGCCATGCCTCAAGGGCAGATCAGGGTGTGCCCTGGCAGCAGTCATCTAAGTAAATTTCCCAGCACCTGCAAATATTAATTGTTAGTTGAATTTGGACAGCTGAGGTAGGCACGTCTTTTTTTTTTCTCCTGTTTTCTTATCCATGTGGTTCCATTCACAATTACGGCTAACTAAATAATATCTGATATTAATCAATGCAAATTCACTTCTAGGTCAGGTTAGTTTCTACAGTATTGAAGAGGGGAAATAATATTCTTTTTAAACTGGTGATTAAATTAAGATTTACTATGATTACCAAAGAGAAAAATATTGTGTTAAATACCAATGATGATACAGTGTTTAAGAAGAAATTAAATAGTAAATTGCATACATAAATTCCTGACTAACACTGGTAACATTTTCAAGTTGAGGGGGAGAAAAAGGCAAGGAGGTCAGTAGCAAATTCTGTAAGAAGACTTAAAACATGGCATTCATTTCCCTGGTGTAAATGGTAAACTTGGTGCCTGCCAAAAGTCAGTAGATCTTGGGTGACTATATCTGACTAATATCTGTTTAGGGGCAGGCAGAAATTGCACCTGAACCAACATCCTTTTTCTTAATTTTACTTTTTATTTTCAGCACTCAGCAGAGTTAGTAGTGTAAATTTAGAAACCCATAAACATTTGCTGAGTGAATAAATAGGTCAATAAAGCAGTTCTACACTTTATTTTGTAATGAAGATAATGAGATAAAGCCTGAAAGTATGAAGATGGAAGGTTCTCCTTCACTCAAAACAAATGAAAATATTCCTCAACCTTCGGCTAGCATTTACATATAACAAGCTTTTTTAGTGACTACTTTGGCTAGTGTTCAAATATAACAAGTGTTTTTAAAAATTAATTTTCAATATGGGAAATAGAGCAGGAACTGGGCTAGGCATGCTATGTACACTATTTCATGAGACAGACACTGTACCTCCCATTGTGCAGACTGTGAAACTGAGCACTGGAGAAGTGGGCTAGCTAGCTGAGTGACATGCTGCTGTTAGGTGACAAAACTACTTGACGCTTTTTTAGGAATGGAATCCTTAAAAGGCAGGAGAAGTAACTTTTAAAAATAACAGAAAAAACTTTTTTTGAATAGCTCTTTTATATATTTTGTGGTAAGTTACTATATAATTAAATAATATATGCCTTTATTTTGGTTTTTGTTTTTAGTTCTAAAAATCCATGCTTTTAAATTAAATCTGGGTTCAAAAGTAAATATTATTGCATATTTACATATAGATACAAGTAAAATAAAAAAGCAAATAGATTTTTAAGCAAGTCCAGTATTAAACATTAGATTGATAAAATATTAGATTATTAAAACATTAGGTTCTGTACTTCATTCGGAAGCATGCACTTAGTATCAAAATATGGAATCTTAAATGAATAAGACTCACTGACTCTGCTGGGCTTAAAAAATGAGGATGAGAGATAGTTGGAAGGAATGACTGTAGTAGGTCAGCATGACTACCACAGAAACATGTAAATGGTCTGTGTAACCAGGAAGTAGTGAAAAGCTTTCCATCAAGAGACAATGTGAGTGGCAAAATACAATCGAGAACAACCGGGAATACACACATACTCCCACTAAGTCAACATTTTGTTTGTTCGGTAAAGTTTATTTCCTTCTTATTGTGCTCAAACGCATTAAATTGAAAACTGCAGTGCTCACTTATAAATATACCAAATGGAGTTCTTTTGTTAAAAATCAAGATAAATGAAAGTTAATTGAAAACTGACAAGTAGTTACTATTTTATAATACTAAATTAAAAATTATTTTCCTACAAGGTAGTAAAGACTTTTTAAAAAGGACAATGATTTGATCAGTTTGTATATTTAAAAGATTATTCCGTGATCATTGTAAAGAATGGCTCGGAAAAATGCCATGAGTCCTAGATACACGGCAACATGTAACGGTTCAAACAAGAGATGATGAAGGTCTCATGCGGAACAGGCAGGAGGGGACTGGAGGACAATCAGGAGGGAGGACAGTAAGAATGAGTCATGAGTAACCATGCGGTTTTATAGGGAGATGGATAAAAAGAAGTCGCTCCACAGAACACAGCAAAGTCTTCTAAGACGACATACAAAGACTTCAGACTACACTATTAGAGCATTCTATCTTCTTACTTTAGCTTGAAGAATCATAAAAGAATAAGTTTTTAGCATAGAGTGGTAATACAGGACATGGCCACTGTCTTAGTCCATTTGGGCTGTGATCACAAAAATACCATAGACTGGGTGACTTAAACAACACTTATTTCTCATAGTTCTGGAAACTGGGAAGTGCAAGATCAAGGCACTGGTAGATCGAGTGTCTGGAGAGGGCCCTATTCCTGGTTCATAGATGGTGGCTTTTCTCTGTGTGAGAACACGGCAGAAGAGGTAAGGCAGGGCTCTAGGTCCTTTTATATAAGGGCACTCATTCCATCGACGAGGGTTCTACCCTCAGCATCTAATTACCTCCCAAAGCCACACCTCCTAATACCATCATCCTGGAGGGTAGGATTTCAACATACACATTTTAGGGGGACACAAATATTTAGTCCATAACTGCCAGTTTGTAGAAACTTCTTCCCATTTTGTATACATGATACATACTTTCTGTTTCTTCCTCCAGATCCACTTCTCTCTCTTTTCCTGCCACTCCCACCACACCGTTCTGCCTTGTGAGGCTGCACTTTATGGACACCCTGGCCCTCTGCACCAAGCCCTGTTTGTGTGTCCCCAGATCTGCATCATTGCATTGCTTGTTTTTCGTGCAGCCCTAGCAAGGACTAACACTGTCTTGAAGATCGTAGACTTAGATATTGCTGATGTGTCAGGACTCTGCTTTGATTATTTTTTTTTCCTTGAGATCACTCAAGGGCGCGTCCACACAGAACCTTGGCTCATATTTCACATTTATCTCCTTGCACCATGTAGCTTCACAATTGCTGCTGAAAAGGCGATACCATGAAGCCACCCAAGCATAGCACAATCCAGATGGTCAGTTATGATACTTCGTGGGGTTCTTAATAGCCAATGGAGCTTCCATACCACTTCTCTGGAGATGTTTCAGAAAACTAAGCAATCTGCTTATTGTGAAGATGTGGCCAGCTTAGGTAAAGCACTTAACATTTTTTAAATCTCTCTTGTTTGCTTCATTCCTCTTTCTCTCACTTTTGTTTACTGGATTATAGTCTCAGATAATATGATATCATAGGCTCTGTTTTAAAGTATACTTGGGCTAGGACATCATCTGGCTTTCAATTTGGAACAATTGGAGATATGGCAAGAATATGTTAGTCCAGAAGAGAGTGAATTTGGGGTTTTTGTTTCCCTGACTTTATCTTTGCCAATTTCACTCCAGCCTCCTTCTACGGCTATACCTTTTGGGTTCCAGTATCTGCTCCTTCCCCTGGTCCCTCCAAGTCTAGGTGAGATAATGATTCCAAGGTAGTGAACCATCTCTCACTGCTTTCTTTTAACCTTCCTACACCTTTGTAATTCGTTCCTTTATTACACATCTTCAATTACTTGGTTGTTTTTTTTCAACATCTCATTTGTAAAGGCTTGCAACTGATCCAGAGAATCTAGCTCATAAAGAAAGTTGGAAATTGACAAGTCGGTGACCTTAGAATAGGAACAATGGAGAAAGCTAGCCAGGCTTATAGAGGGATCATGCCAGAAAAAGATTTGGTCAACTTGATATAGAGGTTGAACTACATTTCTAACATCTTCGAGGTGTAACATTCTATCATCCTAATTAAGGAAGGCATACATCCCTTGCTGTCAATCATATCTATTGAATGAAATAATAGCGGGAAAAATGTTGGTAGGTTTTCTTTCCGAGTTGTCAGTAAATGATAAAACGTAAGCAGGAGAGGTGCTTTGGTATATTAAACACAAGCAAACAAAAAACCCAAAAAGCACTCAGCTTAGAATCAGAATAGAGGGGACTGTGCTGTCACTGAGATAACTATTAACTATGTGACACTGAGGAGTGATTTCCATCCCCCTAGTCCTAGTGCTCTAATATGTAAATTGGGGATTAAAATGCCAACTCACAGGGGTCATATGGCTGTTATAAAACTTAAATAAGATGAAGCATGTGAAAATACATTATTTTCATAGAACATTAGTGATATTATAAATATCGATGTAAATATTTGCTCTTTGTTGAAATCATCTAATGTGCATAAAGAATTGCAACCTGAAATTATGAAACAGAATGCCCTGTACCTGTCTTTGGGAAGAGAATAGGCTCTCTACCTCACCTGCTTCACCTGTGAACTCACCTTTATAAGTCTTTGCCTAAATAATGCACTTAGATATAATATATTATATAAACATAGAAAAAATATCCATTTTATGTTATTTTTCAACAACAACAAAAAATCATTTTTCTGGTTGTCACTTTACAAAGACATTTCTCCAGTCAATATGACTGAATATTTTTTTCTGACATTTTTACTGTTTATCCAGTGTAGTGAAAAAAGTCACCTTTCCAGAATAAATAAAACAAGTGCCTTCTAGGAAGACAGCCACAAGCATAGATGAAGACTGAAGCCAACCCCGGTCCATAGGAAAGGCTTAGAGCCAGTTCCTCTGACTCCACAATGCTTTGCCCCATTCTGTGGATAACACTGAGCTGCTTTAAACCAGCTATTCATGGTTTCAATGCAGACTCCATCTGAAACTGCAGCATATGTTACCACAGACATTTGATTCTCTTGTCTTCTGAGACTGACTCAAAAAGGGCATTTATCAACTGTTCCTGTTTTCTTCGGTTCATGTGTTGAAGTTTTGCTGACATCCACTGTAGAATTGAAATCAGATCCAATATCCCATCAATTTTCAGCATAGAAAAGCAAGCACATTTGAGCTATGTCACTGCATCAGCAGTAAACATATTTAATAATATCAATTACTGACTACCACACTCCCATGATCTGAAAAACATACAGCCTCTTGGAGATGGTCTTCTGTGACTGAAAGAAGAATGCATTTATTACAGAGTGTGCTGAAAACATTTTCAGTGGATACTAGCTATGCAGCTGCAGGAATAACATAATCTTTTGTGATTATTTGGGAAATAAGTACTAAATAAATAATCTAACTTCTCTAGATAAGATTCTCCAAGAAATCACTGAATTCCTTTAGAAGAACTGGATTTAAATATCCCAGAGAAATAAAATAATTTGTTTTTGTAACTTACAAGAAATCTGACTCTTGGAAATTACATATAGTTAAATTCGACATTGTGATAAATTGGTTGTTTTTTGTTCATCTTGATAATTGCTATCCTCCATTAGTTGCTTTATATGTCTTATCATTTTATTATGTCAAAAATCAAGTGAAGTAGAAATTAGTATACCCATTTTATGGAACAGGAAACAGGAACTTAGAGATGGCAAATAATTCAAGACCAGCAGTTAGTAAATGAGCGAGACAAATATTAAACCATTTTCTGCTAATTTAAGACTAAATTCTTTCAACTATATTCTACTGCTGTTTGTTCTGTTCAATAAGCCGTTAGGGATTCATTTCTTTAAAATTTTGGTTTTTAAGTCTACAAAGATTATTCTTTTTTAGAGGCAAAACATTTTTTACCATTATCCTTGTGACCTCACAGATAATGCTACTTGATTGAAAAAAAATTCTCTTTGCAATATATTCCCCTAGACAGTAAGGGTTTTTTTTTTGTTTGTTTGTTTGTTTGTTTTTTTTGTGCCTAGTCGCAGTCTTTTGCAGGATTCAAGTTGCTTAGCTAAGGGTCATATTGTGAATGAATATTCCCTCCCTTTATGGAGGCAATAATTGAATACGGGCTCTAAAATGTTAAAAGGTTAAAAAAAAATTGAAGTTTCTAGGAGAGTGAGGATGAGGTCCTGATCCTGGAAACACTCACCCAGCCAAAGGAGGTAGGAAAGAAAGCCCATTCCTCTTTCCTGTCATCCTCCTCTTTTTAGGTCTATGGAAAAGTGTTTCTGTTACCTGGGTAGACCCGTTGGTGCTGCACAGGCAGTGATGGTGTCCTTAGATTCTGATGGCCCTGGAGTGTGGTGAGTCAGTTAAGTATCCCCAGATGCGGGAGCTACATACATGGGACTACTCCTTGGGGGCTATGAAACTGACATAGAAGTTGGCTGGTTAAACTTCGGCTGGAAAAATGGTACTATTGAAAGCAGATTTTCCAAAAACTTGTGTCCAAGAGACAAGAAGAGTAATGAGGAATTCTAGCACAATGCCGAGGTGAGAGTCAGGGGCTAGGCTCCTGGGCTCTTCAAGGCAGTAGAGCTCCATTATTGAAAAAGAACCTACCCACTTTGTGAGGAAAACTGGGCTGAGGAGGAGGGTGAGTCAGTTCTCTGCCTCCACAAGACTAGAAGGCTGCATTAACACATTATAGTAAATTCCTTGTGGCTAGATAGAGGGGGGGGCTATATTTTGGAGACCAAAACAGTAGGAATTTCTTCCAGATGAAAGGGAATCTGCGAGCAACAGCAGAGGATGAGCACAAAGCCACTGTGCCTGGTGCCCCTGGGTTTCCAGATTTGCTTACTTACCTTACTACAGCAGGATGAGCTTTTCAGTTTCCTGCAGATTTTCTGTTCACTTTTTCCCTGCTCTTTACACATATCAATTAATTTAATCCCCAAACAATATTATGAGGAAGAGAAAGACATTACACACTGTCAAGGCAGTGTCGCAAACACAGGCATCTGACTCCACAATCCACGAGCTGAAACATTTCTTCATACTGCCAGTCTGCCCATTAATTAGTGCTAGAACTATTTTGTATAAAAATACATCAGGGATAGTGCAGGGAAATTGTAGTATGAATGTACAGTAATAGAGAAAGATTTATCTTGTCGCTACTCCATTCTGGAGAATCTGAGGGACTTTAGCTTCTTTATATGAAGTCAAATAAGGATCTGTTACCATCTTTCCAGGCTGGAGCCAGGACCCTGCTGGAAGGTCCAAAAAGGTAGAAATAAGCCAGGGTAAGGCAGGCAAAAAGAACACAGGGAGATGAAGGCTCGGAAAGAAGGAGATACCTGATAACCATCTGAAAAAGACCCTAAAGGAACTGAATGTATCCTGTTAGAAAAAGCAAAGAAGGGTTTTGTATCATATCCTTCACTTCGTTTTTGTTCACAAGGGATTAATAATGATATGGACAGGAGGAAGGGAAATACTAGGCAGAAAAGGGCGGGGTTCCTGACAAATCCCTACCCTCAAGCTTGGGACCACAGCCCAAAGTGAGAACATACATTCCTGTTTCCCTCCCCAAATGATGCTTTTTGGCCCGTCTCGCCCTCCATCCTGGATGCATTAAAATTCCACTGGCAGAGCAGCAGAGGAGAGAAGAGAAGGAGCAGCTGTAGGTTGGAGTGAAGCAGCTTGGCTTCAGAGGGATGGCTTGACAGTGGGACTTCATGTAAGAGTTCAGCTGGGGGATGGCTAGACTTCAGGGGAAGACCATCTTCCTGCTCCACCCATCCCCTTTCCAGCTCTCCATCCTGCTGAAAGCCATTTCCACCACCCAATAAAATCCCAGCATTTGCAATCTCCAATTCATTCATGTGACCTGATTCTTCCCAGATGCCTAACAAGGCCTCACACTGCCCCTCCACTGAGCTGTTTAACACTTAAGCTGTCCACGGACGGCAGAGCTAAAAGAGCGCACTGTAACACACACCCTCCAGGGCTCTGGAGGTTGCGGGTACCCCTACTAGACGGGCCTGGAGATCTACTCCTGCCGGTTGCCCAGAGGTGCACATCCTGGCCCTGGCACCCACTCACCTGCATGTTCCCCATCCCATTGAGAGGTGACAATGTGCTAGCAGCCCTCACTCTCAGCACCTCCTCGGCCTCGGGGTCCACTCTGGTGGGGCTTGAGGAGCCTTTCAGCCCACCATGCCACCGTGGGAGCCCCTCTCTGGGCTGGCTGAGGCCGGAGCCACCTCCCTCTGCTTGCGGGGAGGTGTGGAGGGAGAGGCCCCGGCGGGAACCGGGGCTGCGCGTGGCACTCATGGGCCAGTTCCAATGGGGGGGGCGTGGGCTTGGGCTCAGCAGGCTGCACACAGGGGCTGGCCCGCCCCCGGGTCTAGGGCAGTGAGGGGCTTAGCACCCGGGCCAGCAGCTGCGGAGGTTGCGCTGGGTCCCCCAGCAGTGCTGACCCACCGGTGCTGCTCTCAAATTCTTAGCTGCCTCCCCGGGGCAGGGCTCGGGACCTGCAGCCCCCGCCATGTCTGAGCCCCCCCACCCAGCAGAGGGCTCCCCCACGGCCTGAGCCTCCCCAGCGGGCGCTGCCCCATGCTCCATGGTGCCGGGTCCTATCAACCACCCAAGGGCTGAGGAGTGCAGGCGCGGGTCAGGACTGGCGGGCAGCTCCGCCTGCAGCCTTGGTGCAGGATCCACTGGGTGAAGCCAGCTGGGCTCCTGAGCCGGATGGGGACTTGGAGGACTTTTATATCTAGCCAGAGGATTGTATATGCACCAATCAGCACTCTGTATCTAGCTAATCTGGTGGGGACTTGGAGAACTTTTATATCTAGCTAGAGGATTGTAAATACACCAATCAGCATTCTGTGGCTAGTTCAGGGTTTGTAAATACACCAACCAGTACTCTGTGTCTAGCTAACCTAGTGGCGACTTGGAGAACTTTTCTGTCTAGCACTCTGCGTCTAGCTCAAGGATTGTAAACGCACCAATCAGCACTCTGTCAAAATAGACCAATCAGCTCTCTGTAAAATGGGCCAATCAGCAGGATGCGGGTGGGGCCAGGTAAGGGAATAAAAGCAGGCTGCCATTGCCAGCCAGTGGCAACCTGCTCAGGTCCGCTTGCACACCGTGGAAGCTTTGTTCTTTCACTCTTTGCAATAAATCTTGCTGCTGCTCATTCATTGGGTGCACGCTGCCTTTAGGAGCTCTAACACTCACTGCAAAGGTCTGCAGCTTCACTCCTGACAGTGAGACCATGAACCCACCAGAAGGAAGAAGCTCCAGACATGTCTGAATGTCTGAAGGAACAAACTCTGGACACACCATCTTTAAGAACTGTAACACTCACGGGCAAGGGTCCCTGGCTTCATTCTTGAAGTCAGTGAGACCAAGAACCCACCAATCCCGGACACACCATGATGGGTTCAGAGCTACCGTCTGAGTAAAGGAGCCAACCTCTTTGCAAGTCTGGTGAAGAGATCAAGGGAACTATCGTCTTTCAATAATAAGGTTGATTTCCTTCTGATAATGGACTATCCCTTCTGCTCTTCTGGATAGTTCAGCCACAACCGAGGGGTTACATTTATTAATTATTGTAATTACAATAATTATATAATGTATTATTGTAAAGTTCTTGTTTATGCATTAATCTCCATCAATGGACTATGAGTTCCTCCCAGGCAACTCCACGTTCATTTCATACTTGTCCCCTGCACCCAGCTCACTGGTGCTGTTGAATAAATGAGAAAACAAATACTATGTTTGTGTCCAGCTATTCAGCTTGTGTCTCTATAGAACACTTTTGTGAGTAAATGATTTTGTCTAGCATTTCTCCAATGATTGGAAACATTTCATACCCTAGAAGAAGTTATTCTCTCTCCAGAACTTTGAAACAATGGAGACTGGGGTCTTTGCCTGTAGGACTACAACCTCCAAGGGTATTGAAGGGGAGGAAAGATTTCTTGTTTCACACTTCACTAGGTTCATGGCTGAGGCCTCTAAAACAAAAGACATATTAACAAGAGAAAAACATACACATTTATTTGATACAATTTTTACTTGACATAGGAGCCTTCAGAAATGAAGACCTAAAGAAAGAAAACCCGTGTACTTTTATATTTAGATATGATGAAGTGTGGATAGTCATGCTGAAGAGTGATTGGACAAAGAGTGTGTAATTTAATGGCAATACATGGGACAACTGAGCAAGGACTCTTCAGATTCTTCTCTGTGTCCCAGTGTACTTAGAGATCAAAGGACATTCCTTTCCTGCAGCAATATGACCAGCTTCAAGGGAAAAGGTGAGGAGGTAAACGTGACTTTCCTGCTTCTGCTGTTTTCTCAAATGCCAAGGTGCCATATTTTAAAGTAGTGTGTCATGGCGGCATCAGCATAATCCAGCCACTGTCTCCTATCATTTTTATGGGAGATTGATAAAATACATAGAAACAAAGTTGGGCCAAATTTCACTTCAGAATGAATATAAACATCAGTGAGGGGCAGTGAAGACAAAGAAAGGCACAGGCTCAGACCCAGGAATTGTGTAACTCCTGCATCTAATGTGTGCTTAGGGCTTACCGAGCTGTTGGCATATTTAGAAATCATATAATTAGTATGGATTTTTTTTTTTTTTTAGTTTTTAAAAACAAACCCTATGGCTTGAATATTAAACACACTGTGATTTCCCAAAATATACATTGCTCTAATTTCTCATATTTTATTTTTAGGATGATAGGCAAATATCAAAGTCGGAAAACAACTTCTCTATATTTATTTAAAATTCAGACCTGTTAGTGGCTTGTGTGTGTATCAAATATAAAGATAAAAGGAAAAACTTAATCATTTTAAACATTTTCAGCCAAAGAATCAAACTGAAAAATTCTTAAAAGATAAAATTATTTTATTGTTGAAGCCAGATTTATTCCATTTAATTTGTCTTTTGTTCCCAGAAGGAGAAGACTAAGAGGCCATTTAATGTCATTATTGGGATGATATGTCATCATATTTTTCTTACTTGATCAAATAGTCAACATGGGGGGCCAGGCATAGTGGCCTTTAATCCCAGCACTTTGGGAGGTCGAGATGGGAGGATCATCTGAGGTCAGGAGTTCGAGACCAGCCTGGCAAACATGGTGAAATCTTGTCTCTACTAAAAATACAAAAATTAGCCAGGTGTGGTGGCGGTTGCCTGTAATCTCAACTACTTGGGAGGCTGAGGCAGGAGAATTGCTTGAACCTAGGAGGCGGAGGTTACAGTGAGCTGAGATTGTGCCACTGCACTCCAGCTTGGGTGACAAGATTGAAACTCCATCTCAAACAAACAAACAAAACCCCACATAACAAATAGTCAACATGGCAACACTATGCTTTATGTAATAATTTTAATTTTTACTTACTAATTTGGATATGTGGGCAGGGAGAGGATAAGAAGAAATGGCTGGAGAGTTGGGTGAAACTGGCCCCTTTCACCACCACGAAGACACACCTGTTGTATTTGTTAGTAATCAAAGAGCAAACCACTTGTCTAATTGAAAATATGTCATGCCAGATTACTTATTTAATTAACTGGGCAAACTTGCCACTCTTTTATTTAAAACTATGAGAGCAATGAATTCATATTACCCTGCCTAAATGTAAGCCTGCTTTGTCAGACATTTCTCCTCGCCTCTAATCACTCTGTGATTCTGTGGTTTCTTCCATCAACTTCCTTTCGACCTCATTACTATATCAACTGAAACTTCCTGGTCCACTGACCACAAACTGTCCTATACTTCAGTGCCTCCACTTGCATTTCTTTCTCTGCATTGCCTGAAATCTGGCTGTCTTCTAGTGGTCCTCCTGAGCAGGAGGATTATTCCTCACTGACCTACTTATCAACGGACATGAGGTTGAGTTGGTACTGTCCTACCTTCCAATTGCAGCTGTGGCTATCGCATGACTAGCTTCATCTTGGAGACTTCATTATCCAGGTTCATGATTCACTAACATCATAGTCTCTTATCTAGTTGTGAAGACATTTACCAGACCTGTCATCATCTTGAAAGTATTTACATCTGGAAAATTAAATATCAGTGCATCTGAATACCATGTACAACACCTCTACCTTTTTTCATTTTGCTATTTCCATTAAACAGTTTATTTCTATGTAGTAGCAAATACCTTGGTTTCTTTTTTTCTCCAAATACATTGGTCCCTTCCTCAATGTATGTGAATCCCTAAAACAGTGTCTTGCATGATGAAAGTATTTAGTGAATACTATCTTGGTGTGATTGTTGTTGCTATTGTTCTTCTTATTATAATTAATATCCATATGGACCCAATGGTTCATCATTTTGGCCACTTTTTTTTTATTATTTCTTTTGATTCAGTGGCCTTGTTCTTCCTTCACTGTCCCCATCTGGCAAATTCTAACAGGGGCTAATCTAACCTATTGCGTTTCTATTTCATTCTCACTATCCCATTCCCCTCAGTAAATTGATCCTTATCTTTTTTCTCCCAGTGCTCCCGACAGCACACTTTTTCTGTTTCTAACCTTGTTTCTAGTTCACATTAGGAAAGAAGAGATAGATGCTGACAGTGAAATAATACTCAGCAATTAGAAGCAACTGACTAGTTGTTCACTAATCAGCATGGATAGATTGTGAAAACATACTGAAGAGTGGAAAAAAAGAAAGGTAAGGAAGAGAAGGAGATGTAGAGTACAATGCAACATTTGTGCTGATTAAAAATACATGAATACAAGATGACGATAAATGTGGTAGAAGCAGCTAAGCCTCTTTCATAATATCTACGCCGGTTTGTTGCTGTGCTCTACTGAACGTTCTTCCTGTTTTAGCCCTTGGGCCATTATAGTCAGTTTGTTAAAATTCATCCAAAACTTCTCACAATACTCAGAGTAAAACCCAAATTTATCCAGTGGCCAAAAAAGCATTTCCTGATTGCCTACTGTCCAGCTTTTCACTCTGGGCTCATCTATCTCAGCCATAGTGGCCCCTTTAGTGTTTACGGAACAAGCCAGCCACTCCTTTCATCTGGTCCTCTCCCTGGGACATCTGCTTTCCATAGTGTGTTCCCTCTGCTCATGTATTTTTCAAATATTTATTCATAAGCGTACTTTGAATACACTTTTCTAGGTACTGCAGGGAAGGAGTGGGTGGTCAGTGAACACATCTGTGAAAAGAACAGAACAATTTCTGCTTTGGAGGAGCTTGTCTTCTAGTGCACAGGGTATGGGGGGCGGGAGGAGGAGGATGGAAATGTAATTAATTATCTGCCTCTAGAAGAGACAGATATTAACAAAATGAACAATTTGTATAGCACTTTAGAAATGGGTACACTATCGTAAAATTAGTCAGGGACGAAAGAGAGATTCTGTAGGCATTGGGGCATAGAGGACATGTTAACATTTTAGAAAAGTGCTTAGGAAAGGCCTCGTTGGGAAAGTGATAAGCAAAGAATAGAAAGAGGTAGTGCGTCGAGCTGATTGAGTGTCCAGAGGAATTGGATTCTAGGCGAAGGAAAAGCAGGTGCAGAGGCCCTTGGTCTGGGAGGTGCAGGTTTTAAGAGCAGGTTGCTTAGTAGGAGATGAAGTTACAGAGATGTGGGATGGGCAGATGTGCAGGGCTCTGTAGACCTTTCTAAGGGTTCTTGGTTTTTGCTCTGGATGATGTGGGAAGCTCTTCAAAGGTTTTGAGCAGGGAAGAGACATGATGTTCAAATACCACTTTCTCCGTGAGACGCCCTGTCTGCCTCAGTCAAACTCCAGTCTCACTTTTCCTGGTCACTCCCCATTCTTATTCCCCGATTTCTTTTTTTGTCATAGCACTTACAAAGACCCAAATTACATGTTTTACTCATTAATTTTATTTTATTTTTCCCCTGCTTCGTCTTCTCATATTAGATAGAAAATTCACAGGGGCAGAAACATGTCTGTTTGTTTGTTTTTCTATTTCCTTCACAGACATATTCCCCAACACTGTCCTTACATGCAAGGTGCTAAGAATAGTACACGGTTGGATAGATAAACATCACACATAAAAGGTACTTGGTAAGTGCTGATAGAGACAGAGTAGATAAATGAGAGTGGAATTAGGGATACAATGAATGAATACCTTTAAAAAAAATAGAGGGAACTTCAACCATTTTGATAGAGTGCAAAAAAATGTTGAGTAATATTTTCTCAACTCTTGGCAAACAGATACAAATGTCTAAACAAGAGGATCTCTCAGACAAATAAATAAATAAATAAATAAATAAATAAATAAAATAAAAATAAAAATAAAACCCTTTAAAGTACTGATCCTCTGCTATAAACTTTATTCCTCTGTTTCCATTTTCATATCTGCCCCACTCTTGTGTTAAAGACAGAAGCATCTCTGTTATGCAAAGCGAATCCTTTCTACCTTTCCTCAGGATGATATTTCTTTAATCGTTTTTAGGAACATTCCTTCATAGTTTGTGCCTTCTCTTTCCAGACCACTCTCTTTTTGCTCTTGACTACACTGATACTGCTGTGTTTTCCATCTTAAAAACCAAAATGAAAGTAGGTGAAGAAGACAACTTTTGACCCTGTAGATCCTCCCGAATGCTACTCTATTTCTTTTAGAACAAAGCTTTGAGGAGTGACCTTAACTTTCTTCTTTATTCATGGCAACTTCCAGTTCTCTTAGTCCTTTCTCAATTGGTTCATGCCCTTGTTATATACCTAACACTCTTTAGTGACGATTATCATTCAGTTGTTAATTTTTTTGATAATTTAAAAGACATTTACATGTATGTAATGTGCCATCACTGTGATAGACATTGTGAATGCAAATTTGGCAGTAGGCAGTGTTTTCTTCGCCAATCTAGCACCATCTTCTTGGGCATAAATTTATCCTTCCTTTTCTGGATGTCTATCAAAGTGAAATAAAAGATGCAGGCCTTTAAATAATAACTCACAGAAAGAAAGAAAGAAAGAAAGAAAAGCCTCTCTCTGCATGAAAACACAGTATTTATACTAACAAAAAATACTGTTCCCCACAATGCAAATGACTGATTATCTATTGACCTTTGATCCTGAGGCTGAAATAGTAATTCTTTCTTTTAAGATGTTTTTTTATTAGTCTCAGAGATCCAAAACTTCTTAACTCACTTTAAGAAAAATCAGACCAAAGGGAAAGCTTGGCATCCAAAAGTGATGTTTGAGACGAAGAAAAAGAATCCTAGGGCAGGAATCAGGGAGCGAAATTCTTTAAAGGACCTGGGAACACATGGGAGAAAAGTGAATAATTTTTTTTTTAACCATAAGAAGCAACTCCCAAGTGTACTGTACTGAGAGTTGAGAATAAGAAAGAATGAAGTTCTGTCACAATCAGGAAAAAATATAAGGGGTGAACTGAGTGGTGCTTATAAGCCTTTTCCCATCCCCCAGGCAATACGGAGTTTGTATAGCGCAGACTTGGCCCAGAAGTGAAGAACTCTGCACATCAGTCTGAATCTGGGCGCTTGCTTTATTGGTTGACAAAGACAGGAGACTTGATTGTGTAAAGAACTGTACTCATGGCTTCTTCCTGTGTTAATAACGTATAAAGAATAAGGCACTACCTAAGCCCTCAAGGAACTATGGCTACAGCAGAGGAACGCTTCCAAGTCAGCAGTTGCAACCAAATCAGACAATTGCTCTAATGATGTGTGCGCCAAGTGCAGCAGAGAGAGAAGAGGCACCTAAATCTGCCTTAGGGGTGTCAAGTTCGATGTCACAGTGAATGCAGCATTTGAGCTGAGAGTTTGAAACGTAAGAAGTTGGTTAGAATCCCAAGAGAGGAGCGTCCCAGGCAGTGCATAGAGACCATATATTGGATGAAAATGTAGGGGAGCCACGTTTGTTCTGGAATCTATACATAGTTCAGTAATGTAGGATTAAACATAGAAGTTAATCTTGTTTTAGTCCATTTTCTGTTGCTACACTGGAACACCAAAGGCTGGGTAATTTGCAAACACAAAGAAATTTCTCACACTTCTGGAAGCTGGGAAGTCCAGTATTAAGCTGCAGACATCTGCTGAAGGCCTTCTAGCCGCATCATCCCATGGTAGAAGGCAGAAGGACAAGAGCGTGAGAGAGCAAGAGTCAAACTCACAGCCACAAGCCCTTTAAAATGAGCGTTAGTCCATTTATGAAAGTGGAATCTTCACGGCCTAAACACCTCCCTAATTGAGGCCATACCTCCAAATACTATTGCACTGGGGACTATGTTCCAAACATATCTGCTTTAGGGGGTACCTTCAGACCATAGCAGCAAAGGAAGGAGAGAGGAGGGCTATGTGGTTGGATCAGAAAACAGGACTTAGATGTTGAAAAGCTATTTTATGTCCCCTCAAAGAGTTTGCATTTTTATCCTGTAGGTGAATGGAAATCCATTGACACATTTTGAGAAAGGGAAGACCATGGTAAGATTTTCATGCAGAAAAGATGACTCTTTCTTGTGGCAGGAGAAACATAGAAACATAGACTTTTTCTCAAACAGAATCTTTCTTGTAGGTTGAAGAAACAAAAATCATTTCTCAAGCAGTCTTCCATGAAATATAGATCTTATGATTTTCCTCAGAGTCAGTATATTGTATTCAAATGCATTTGAGGAAAAACTTCACACTCTATCTGCTTAGAAGTTTACGATGCACATTAAACATCCTCAAGTGTCTTTAGTAAAGAAAACCACATAATCAATTCAACCTTGTGTTTCCCAAACTTACCTGACATATTTTTGGTCAATGTACTTCATCACAAAAAGAAAAGTCACTCTAGCTGGTTTAAACAGAAAGGTAGGTATTTAAAAATATAAAACAAATAACTGACTCCTCAACAGAGCCCAAGTGGCAGAATGGTAAGCTCTAGAATGAGAAACAGTCCCAAGGAAAATGACAGGGCAGCTCTCCAGGAAAAGCACTGTTATCACTTCAACCCATCACCTCAGTTCACACCAACGAGAACTGAGATGGCATGTCAGAAATTCTTCCACAGGTGCCCAGGCAAAACTGGCCATTTCACTGCTAAGGTCTTCAAAAGGTTAACTCTGTGTAATTTCACTCTATTCCCCTTTAAGAGTGATTGTATCAGTATATCTGACTGGAAGAGCCCAGGTAAATCTCAACATTCTATCTGCAAGGGAGACTGAGAACCTGAATTCAGGTTTTGACAGAGAAAGCAGGGGTCATTTTGAAGGCATCTAAAATATAGACGCTTTAAAACATGGTGAGTAGCCACCATACAATAAACAAGAAGCAGGGCTAAAGGGCCCCATTTCTATCTACTGCCTATCTGTTAACTCATACCTTCTTGGAACAAATACCCTTTGTAAACACACTCTGAAAAACACTGAATCAGAAACAAGGTGCGTGGTAAGAAGGCTATGGATACACCAAAACCTTTAAGCCTTTGTAGGTTCTATAACTCAGCATTTTCACATAAAATTTTCCCATCCTGGTTGTATTTATCCAAAAATACGATCACTGTAGCATTCTATTTTATAACAAATATCTAATAGCTTCGACATTAGTTAAATACATATGGTAAAAGTGGAACAAAAGATAGTTTTTGGTAGACAAGGAAAATTTTAAAATGATTTCTTGGCTTTTAGGTTAAAGAAATATTTCTCTGTTGACAGCCACTGGTGAAATTCTTAAGGGTTGTGAGGGTAAAGAGTATAAATAGAAATTTAAACAGGAGTACATTCCAAAAGATGCTGTTTTTATACCTCACTTGCTTCTGTTTTCCCAGGCAAAGAGTACGTGAAATGCGAGGAAAAAAATTAGGTAAGAGCTGAGTTATGAAAAAAGGAGAGTGTTTTAGTTTCTTGAGGCTTCCATGACAAATTATCATGAACTTGGTGGCTTACAGTAACAGTAATTTATTTTGTCACGGTTCTGAAGGATAGAAGTCTGAAGTCAAGGTGTTATCAGGGATTCAAGGAGAATTCATTTCTTGCGTCATTTGACTTCTGGTGGCTGCTAGCATTCCTTGATTTATGGCTGCATCACTCCAGTCTCCACCTCTGCGGTCACACGGTCTCCTTTTCTTCTTTGTCACAAGTCTCCCTCTGCCTTTTTCTTATAAAGACACGGATCATGGGATTTAGACCCACCTTGGATGATTCAGGATGATCTAATCTCAAAACATCTAACCTAGTTACATCCGCAAAGACCCTTTTTCCAAATAAGGTGACACACATAGGTTCCAGAGATTATATTGTGGACATACCTTTTCGGGAGCCACCATTAAGTTCACTACAGAGCAGGAAAGTAAAAGCCATGATCACTAACTTTTGTACTCACCAGGGTCACTCCTATAGCAGGGGGTGGGGTGAGGGAAAGAGTTCTCTAACATTTTTAGGGGGTGGACTCTTTGGGTTCTCCAGAGAAACCGAACAAATAGAGAGAGAGAGAGAGAGAGAGAGAGTGTGTGTGTGTGTGTGTGTGTGTGTGTGTGTACGTACATAAAGGGGATGAGAGAGAGAACAGGAGATATAATTTTTTTTTTTTTTTTTTTTAGGAATTGCCATTGTTTTATGTAATTGTGGAGGTGGAAGTTTACATGTACATGTTAGATTGGCAGGCTAAAAACTTAGAAAGAGTTACAGTCAGAGTCCAAAGGACATCTACTGCAGAATTTCCTCTTGTTCAGGGGAGGTCAGTTTTTTGTTCTAGTAAGGCTTTCAACAGATTGGATGAGGCCCTCTCACGTTATGGAGGGTAATCTGCTTTACTCAAAGTCCAGTGATTTAAATATTAACCCCATCTAAGAATACACCTCCACTGAAACATCCAGAATAATGTGTGGCTAAATATCTAGGCATTGTGTCCCAGTTAAGTTGACACAAGAAATTAACCATTAAAGGTGGGGTGACTCTAAAATAAAGAAATAGTCCCTTCTCCTTTCCTGGAAATTTCTGATGGCAGGGGTTTATTAAAGCATACTTTCAAGCAGAGACTGAGGAAATGTGTGTTTTGTCTAGGTAGGGGAGCCTGCAAGACACACTCCTTCCCTCCTCTTTCCCCTCATGAGTTGTCTTAGGATGTCAGAATGTAGGAATGTAACTTACATGGCTCACGTGAACCTCAGAGAGAAGAGCTAGAGCTGAAGTTACTCAGCCAAGCGATGGAGTATAAAACTACCTAGGGATTTAGCACTTGATGCTGGCAGAAGTTAAAAAGAGATAGGCTGAAGATCTTTTAAAAGCTGGGGGAAACTGACATTCTCCTTACCAAGTGCACTATAGCATTGCAGATCAGGGACTTCAGATCAAATTAAATTTAGAGTACAGGTACCAGTCTTCCACTCACCAGTGCCAAGTTAAAGATGTAGCCAACAATGGGCTGCACGAGCACCAGGGACCAGACTGCAGAGGGATAGAGATGGGAGGAGTAAGCAGAGGAAGATGATCTGGTCCCCAGCACACATTCATCTGCCATGCATAACCTTACCCCAGCACACAGACCCTATCTCAGAAAGGAAAAACAACTTTGAATGTGATAAAATTTTCATCCAAATAAGATTCCCTTTTCTTTCATTTTAGAATTGAGATCTTGCACCATCACTGAAAACTGAGGTTTCCTAATTAGATTGAGGTTGGTTTTTGAGATGTGTTAGCTCCTTAGATTTCGAATATCATAGAAAATTTTACCATATAACATGTTGCTCCAGAATTATATTTAATTATGTCATAGGACTTTCTCCTTAAGGTCCTTGTCACACGACTGTAAAAGATTGGGCTCCCAGACACTTTGAAAGGTGAGAAGGGCAGGGTTTCTTGGGTGAAAAGGAAAAAAAAAAAGTGAAACAGGGACGCTCAGTAAAACAAGAGTCCTGCTAACAGGCTTCCCACCACACAGACTGAATCCTAGGTACCACCTGGAACACGGGAGGCCAGGCTTCTCCCCACTGCAAGCAGCGCGAACTTCCTGAGGCTCCACCCCAGGGCACACTCCTCCCAGTGTGCAGGGCCCTTGGAGCTTCTCCAGTGACACCTTCATACTGGACTGTCTGAATTACATGAAAAAATAGTTATTATGTATTATTCAATGAAAAATGGCAAGTTGTAAAATGGCATATGTAATAGGGCATCATGTTTCTATAGTTAAAATATTATTAGAAGTATTATATAATATATACAAATAATATGAAGTAAGCATTAAAGGGCTGAAAAGACATAGTTGAAAAAACTAGCAGTGCTTATCTCTGGAGTGCAACTCTGGTTGATTTTTATTTTCCATTTTTAGTTTATCTGTATTTCATGAACTTCTAAGAGCAAAAAAAAAAAAGGAAAATTATTGCCCTCTGGGTGGAATCAAATTGACACCCACTTTCATATTTAGTCTCTTTTGAGTTTGTTACATATAAATATATCTTTGAATCTGATCACTACTGTGGACTGGTACAATCCATTCTCTAGATATGATCAACTGTTTTCTAACGCATCTCCTGATGACGAATACATTAAACACCTGCATTTCACGGAAAGAAACAACCAGAGGGAACGATTTTTCTTTTTGAGACGGAGTCTCGCCAGGTCACCCAGGCTGGAGTGCAGTGGCCGATCTCAGTTTCATCAAAGCTCCGCCTCTCGGTTCCCGCTTACGCATTCTTCCTTGCCTCCGCTTTCCGAGGAGTTGGGGACTACAGGTTACCATCACGCCTGCTAGTTTTTGTATTTTAGTAGAGACGGTTTCACCGTGTTAGCTAGGATGGTCTCGATCTTCTGACTGCGGATCCGCCCCCGCTTCGCCTCCCAAAGTGCTGGGATTACAGGTTTGAGCCACCGCGCCCGGCCGATTTTCAAACCCTGTTTTTCAGGTTCAGTTTCACCTGTGTCTTAACAACCATGAGACTCTCACTCTGAGCCACAAGGCTTTGCCTCCTAGGAAGTTGGGTTTGAAGATTGCTGAACTGTAATTTTTTAAAAGCATTTTTGCTATGCGTAAAATTGCCTCTCTCGGTTTCTAACAGCACTATGGTTAAGCTGTTCAAATATTTGATTTAGTATACTTTCATGTATGTTTTATTTTCATAGCTGTTTCCTTTATTAATGGGTATTGCTTTTTTTTTTTTTCATTTTATCTTAAGCTTCAGTTAAGGACACAGCTGTATGATCTATTGTTCCTAGAATGACTTCAAATTTTCTCATTACTGCAAGACATTAAGTTGCCAAGATATGATTTACTTTAGTAAGTGCCTTTTATGTCATCTACGTTGGAGAGTTTTTGTGACTGTTATTTAAATTTCATTTTCCTGGCAATCTGTCTCAGTGTTAAAAAACAAAGGAGAGACTCTACGTTGGAATCGACTAAGCAACCTAAAACATTAGATAACTCATTAGGCAGACACCACCAGGACAGACCGCACACCACATGAAGCGAGGGCAGCCACCTGGGAAAGGCAAGGCAAGAGGTGCTCCTTGGCACTGCCTTTCCAAATGTGTTCCTATCAGCTGCACACATTTCCGAACATGTGCAGGCAAAGAGGAGACCACAGAAGTGGAAAATTGGAAGGCGGAAAAAAAATCCTCTCAGGCAAAGATCTAAAGTTAATTTTAAAGAAGGTTTAGGTGGAGGATGCTTGCTGGAATTTGATAAAGGTAAAAAGTAAAATAGAAGGCTTCTGTTGTGGTGCTGGGAACTGTGCTGAATTGACTGATAAGAAAACAAAATTGTGTAAACAAATTTAAGGCGATGATGAAGGAGTTCAGTCGTGCTGAGGAGTTACTTAGCAAGGCTCAGA